>NC_042980.1:44691513-44965425 GCF_901001165.1 Salmo trutta
CCTCCCTCCTTCCTCTCTCCTCCTCCCCTTCCTCTCCTTCCTCTTCTTCCTCTCCTTCCTTCCTCTCTTTCTTCTACTTCTTCTGCTCCAGATGACCCTGAGTCTCAGGCTAGGACTAAGTAATGCTCCTCCAGCTCCAAGCCCCAGACTTAACCAGTCACTCAAGTTGAAAAGAAATGTAAACACGTATCTCTGCCCTCAGGCTTTGGATTTGTGTCTAGTTAGAATCATATGTCTTTCTCCTATACATTTTCTACTATTTGTTCCTCAGCGTTTCAAGTTCTCATCATCTATCTCTCCCATTTTTTTACTTGCTCTTTCTCTCTCTTTCACCCAGTGGAGAGGGAAACAATCCCTCTCTTGTTAAGAGTTCAGGCATATTGGAAGAGAACACAATGCAGCCTGTCAGGTCCCAGACCGTTAAAACAGTGAGCTCTGCGTTATACCAAAACCACCGGGAACCCACATAAACAATGTAACGTATACCTTACCGAAACAGCAAGTTAAGAATCAGGGAAAAAGTTTTTAGTTAAATATATCATCCATAATAATAAATGTCAGAGCATGCAACCCATTAAACTCAGTAGCGGGACGATAGAGCAGAACATTACTTGAGGTTTTAATTACAATTTAATGGACAGGCTCCTAAGATGACCCAACTGTAGGGGAGGGTCAAAGGGCATTTCCCTTCATAAAGGGGAGCGAGGTGATAGAGAGGGGTTACTCAGGCTTAATGAGGAGTTCCCTAACTGTGCCACATAGTGAAATGATACACCCTAATAGACCATGGCCACAGCTGTAGGAGACAGACACAGGTCACGACGCGTCAGCATCATATCGTGGGATTTGGCTTTATTGATGGATACCTCTACAGATGTAGGATCTTAATTTGAGACAGTTTGCTACAGTAGGAAAATAATTCTACAGCAATAGAAAATGTTCATTACTTTATGGATTATAATTAATGGACATTTTTTGTAGGTGTTAATAGATTTTTTTTTGTTACGGCAAATCAAGTCTGACATTTCACCAGCAGCATACCACCCTGCATCCCTCTACTGGCTTGCTTCTGAAGCTAAGCAGGGTTGGTCCTGGTCAGTCCCTGGATGGGAGACCAGATGCTGCTGGAAGTGGTGTTGGAGGGCCAGCAGGAGGCACTCTTTCCTCTGGTCTAAAAGAAAAAATACCCCCAGGCCGTAACTGGGGACATTGCCCTGTGTAGGGTGCCGTCTTTCGGATGGGACGTTAAACGGGTGTCCTGACTCTCTGTGGTCACTAAAGATCCCATGGTCCTTATCATAAGAGTAGGGGTGGTAACCCTGGTGTCCTGGCTAAATTCCCAATCTGGCCCTCATACCGTCATGGTCACCTAATAATCCCCAGTTTCCAATTGGCTCATTCATCCCTCTCCCCTGTAACTATTCCCCCAGGTCGTTGCTGCAAATGAGAATGTGTTCTCAGTCAACTTACCTGGTAAAATAATGGATCTTTTTTTTTTTTTTAAGTGGAAATTACAAACTTTAGAAGTCTTTTCAACCTTGAGCACTACAAGTTTGAATTTCCAGAAAGACATTTCTCAGCAACAAAAGAGGGATCAAATGAAGATCCTAGAGAGAGAGAGAGAAAGTATCTTTCTATCATTTTTTCAATTTTCTTTATTTATTTTTTTGTCCAACTTTATGATCCCTCCTTTCTCTACAATGTTTCTCTCTCTCTCTCTCTCTCTCTCTCTCTCTCTCTCTCTCCTCTCTCCTCTCTCTCTCTCTCTCTCTCTCTCTCTCTCTCTCTCTCTCTCTCTCTCTCTCTCTCTCTCCTCTCTCTCTCTCTCTCTCTCTCTCTCTCTCTCTCTCCTCTCTCTCTCTCTCTCTCTCTCTCTCTCTACTCTCTCTCTCTCCTCTCTCCTCTCTCTCTCTCTCTCTCTCTCTCTCTCTCTCTCTCTCTCTCTCTCTCTCTCTCTCTCCTCTCTCTCTCTCTCTCTCTCTCCTCTCTCTCTCTCTCTTCTCTCTCTCTCTCTCTCTCTCTCTCTCTCTCTCTCTCTCTCTCTCCTCTCTCTCTCTCTCTCTCTCTCTCTCTCTCTCTCTCTCTCTCTCTCTCTCTCTCTCTCTCTCTCTCTCTCCAGTCTGTCCTCTGTATCCAATTCGGTGTTTGCTTTGTAAGATATATGAATGGGCTGTTTTGTATACTGAAATGCAGAATAAATAACCAAGACATTAGCATTCCTCCTTCCATTTCTCCCCCCTCTCCAAGGCATGGCCTGTTTGTCCAGCCTCTCCATCAAAACCTCAAACTGCACTGTACTGGTTACAAAGACTGAAAGAAAATACACAACTGCAACATCGTGCCAGTGTTTGTCAAACAATCCCAGTAATCATTCCGAGACGTTAAGACATGGCGCTGCCTTTCTTAGCCTCCAGGGGTAAATGTCATTTTTTACCCCTGGCTAAAAGCTTGTCTCAGGTGTCAAAGTAACACAGGGGGTAGAGTCAGAGGAGAAACGAGCCGTCAGACTTGATGGGCCACAGAGCTGCAGGGGGTTCTGGGTAAGGCCCATGCATCGTCACAAATGGGTCACTATTCCCTGCACAGTGCATTATGTAGAGAAAAGCGTGCATTTTAAGACGTAACCACAGTCTCACTGTGACACTGTGGATTCCTTATTTGCAAGGGGAGTAGGTTGGTAACGGTTATTTGCAAGGGGAGTAGGTTGGTAACGGTTATTTGCAAGGGGAGTAGGTTGGTAACGGTTATTTGCAAGGGGAGTAGGTTGGTAACGGTTATTTGCAAGGGGAGTAGGTTGGTAACGGTTATTTGCAAGGGGAGTAGGTTGGTAACGGTTATTTGCAAGGGGAGTAGGTTGGTAACGGTTATTTGCAAGGGGAGTAGGTTGGTAACGGTTATTTGCAAGGGGAGTAGGTTGGTAACGGTTATTTGCAAGGGGAGTAGGTTGGTAACGGTTATTTGCAAGGGGAGTAGGTTGGTCATGGTTATTTTTAAAAGTTCTTCGAATAAATACAAATTATTGATTAATAGACTGTTAATAAATCATTGTGTGCTATCTGTTGAAGCATGTATTACAATGTACAATAATTACATATGAATCATAACTGCACAAAGAGAGGTCAGCTGATGAGTCAAGATACGTCTGTAGGATCCCATTGGGAATGACATCCTGTTTTTCTACCACATCTGTTTGTATGTTTAAGGTGTTCCTGATGTATCTGTCCTTGTGTTCCTGTTGTATCTGTCCCTGTGTTCCTGTTGTATCTGTCCCTGTGTTCCTGTAGTATCTGTCCCTGTGTTCCTGCTGTATCTGTCCCTGTGTTCCTGTTGTATCTGTCCCTGTGTTCCTGCTGTATCTGTCCCTGTGTTCCTGTTGTATATGTCCCTGTGTTCCTGCTGTATCTGTCCCTGTGTTCCTGTTGTATATGTCCCTGTGTTCCTGTTGTATCTGTCCCTGTGTTCCTGTAGTATCTGTCCCTGTGTTCCTGTAGTATCTGTCCCTGTGTTCCAGTTGTATCTGTCCCTGTGTTCCTGTTGTATCTGTCCCTGTGTTCCTGCTGTATCTGTCCCTGTGTTCCTGTAGTATCTGTCCCTGTAGTATCTGTCCCTGTGTTCCTGCTGTATCTGTCCCTGTGTTCCTGTAGTATCTGTCCCTGTGTTCTTGTGGTATCTGGCCCTGTGTTCCTGTTGTATCTGTCCCTGTGTTCCTGTAGTATCTGTCCCTGTGTTCCTGCTGTATCTGTCCCTGTGTTCCTGTTGTATCTGTCCCTGTCTTCCTGTTGTATCTGTCCCTGTGTTCCTGCTGTATCTGTCCCTGTGTTCCTGTTGTATATGTCCCTGTGTTCCTGCTGTATCTGTCCCTGTGTTCCTGCTGTATCTGTCCCTGTGTTCCTGTAGTATCTGTCCCTGTGTTCCTGTTGTATCTGTCCCTGTGTTCCTGATGCATCTGTCCCTGTGTTCCTGTTGTATCTGTCCCTGTGTTCCTGTTGTATCTGTCCCTGTGTTCCTGTTGTATCTGTCCCTGTGTTCCTGTTGTATCTGTCCCTGTGTTCCTGTTGTATCTGTCCCTGTGTTCAGATATGTATTTTTGCTGCTGTGGAGCCTAAGTGCAGTGTGAGCTATTTCAGCTGTGTGCAATCAGCTGTGTGTCTGTCAAAACTGCTCCACTGGCACCTCCCAGGGACACACATTTAGCCATCAATCATATATGGGAAATGAAATGTCTCCCTCTACCACTGTAGTTTAGTTTGACAGTACCTCAAACACACACACACATAGACACACACACACACACACACACACACACACACACACACACACACACACACACACACACATATAGATAAACACACACACACACCACACACACACACAGACACACACACACACACACACACACACACACACACACACACACACACACACACACACACACACACACACACACACACACACACACACACACACACACACACACAGACAAACACACTCAGCCACCTAGTGTTTCTGACATTCATCACCTCTGATGCTTTCTCTCTATGCCTCCTTCAGTCTGTCAGTGAGCTGCTCCCACATTATTAAAACTTCACTGCCAGAGCTCCCACATTATTATGACATCACTGCCAGAGCTCCCAGATTATTAAAACTTCACTGCCAGAGCTCCCACATTATTATGACGTCACTGCCAGAGCTCCCACATTATTATGACGTCACTGCCAGAGCTCCCACATTGTTATGACGTCCCTGCCAGAGCTCCCACATTATTATGACGTCACTGCCAGAGCTGCCACATTATTATGACGTCACTGCCAGAGCTCCCACATTATTATGACGTCACTATCAGAGCTCCCACATTATTATGACGTCACTGCCAGAGCTCCCACATTATTATGACGTCACTGCCAGAGCTCCCACATTATTATGACGTCACTGACAGAGCTGCCACATTATTATGACGTCACTGCCAGAGCTCCCACATTATTATGACGTCACTATCAGAGCTCCCACATTATTATGACGTCACTGCCAGAGCTCCCACATTATTATGACGTCACTGACAGAGCTCCCACATTATTATGACGTCACTGCCAGAGATGATGACCAACAGGTGGTGAAGACTCCACCCATTCCCAGCTGTCACTCACATAGGGTTAGTGTACGAATGTGTGTGTGTGCAATCATACTGTTGTGTCTGTGTGTGTGTGTTTGTGTGTGTGTGCAGTGCATTCGCTGTGTGCACGTGTGTGTGTGTGTGTTAGTGTTATTATTTGTGCATGTGTGTGTGCGTGCCTAGGTGTACTTGTGTGTACTTGTGTGTACTTAGGTGTATTTGTGAGTGTGACTGGGGAATCTCCGTGACACAGCACGTCATGCTGATCAATCCTTCTTCCCATCAGGAATATTACTCAGATGACGTTAGCAGCATTCAAAAGCAATGAGAGAGAGGATGTTTTCCACGGCACAGTTTAAGAACTCATTCTGGTATCTTTGTAAAAAATATATATATATATATATATATATATAATCAGAGCGAATAAAAAAACAGCTAGCTATAATTAATTTAATACAAAAAGAGTCCTAAATGTCAACGATAATTAATTTTCCATCGAACGAGGAGAGGCGTAATCTGTTCAAGTCAACCAGATCCTAAATTCCTGTGGACAGCGCGATTCTAGATAAAGTGACTGTTCGATGGAGCTTCCTTAATTCATCTATTTTACCTTGTCATCACTTTTTTGCTCTGTGGAAGTCGTTAATAAGGTACATTTTAATGAAATAATGAGCAGTCGTTTAGGAGTTTAGGTATTTTCTCACTGTTAATGTCACTCAACTCACCGAGACACGGAACAGAATCTCACAGCTGTTGGTTCTTATTCTCTGTTATGCAGTATGTTTGACAGGGAGATATATTTTACATGGGCTACTGCGGCTCATCTTTCCTTTCATTCAATTTTGCGTTGACGTATAACTTATTTTCAACTGTTACAAATCACAGTGTATATCACGTATCTTCGAATTAAACTCAGGGAGTATCAGGCCAATTACTCAACGGTGAGCATTGTAGTTGTAGTTTTGATGAGTCATCATCCCAACCGTCACTCCCAGTCAACCAAGATACGTGATAGTTCATGATTGTTTATAATCAATCTTATATATGTGGCGTGAAAACCACACAATCCCACACACATACTGTACACACACACACACACACACGCACACACAGACAGACAATACATTTACATCATCAAACGTGTGAAAGACATTTTGTGGTGACTGCCTTTAGTTAATTATATTCTGGACACATCTAAACAGTAACCGGAGTTAATTTTTTATTTCCCTGACATCAATAAGAGCCTGTCAAATCACTGCTTATTCAGATCGATAATATTACATGGGAGACCATTCAGATCACTGCTCTTCCACTGTGTATTTTTATCTGTGTGCGTGTCTGTCTCTCTCTCTCTCTCTCTCTCTCTCTCTCTGTTTCTGTCTCTCTATCTCAATATCTCTCTCTCTTTCTGTCTCTGTCTTTCTCTCTCCTGTCTCTCTCTCTCTCTCTCACACACTTTGTCTCTCTCTCTCTCTCTTTGTCTTTCTCTCTCTTGTCTCTCTCTCACTCTCTCTCTGCCTGTCTGTCTCTGTCTCTTTCTCTCTCTCTCTATCTCAATATCTCAATATCTCTCTCTCTCTCTCTCTTTCTCTTTCACTCTCTCTCTCTCTCTCTCTCTCTCTCTCTCTCTCTCTCTCTGTTTCTGTCTCTCTATCTCAATATCTCTCTCTCTTTCTGTCTCTGTCTTTCTCTCTCCTGTCTCTCTCTCTCTCTCTCTCTCTCTCACTTTGTCTCTCTCTCTCTCTCTCTTTGTCTCTCTCTCTCTCTCTTTGTCTTTCTCTCTCTTGTCTCTCTCTCACTCTCTCTCTGTCTGTCTGTCTGTCTCTGTCTCTCTCTCTCTCTCTCTCTCTCTCTCTCTCTCTCGCTCTCTCCTCTTTCTCTCATTTCAATTCAATTCAATTTGCTTTACTGGCATGACATAGCAATGTACATATTGCCAAAGCTTACCTTGGATATTTACAATATTAAGATAATAAGACTAAAAATTGTCAACGGGACAACAGAAACAACAATAGTTGTATATTTTTGACATTTTGTCAGGAAATGCAGCTCTGTCTCAGGTTCTGCTGTTGTGCAGTGGTTGCACAGCCTTTCCTCTACAGGGAGCCAGGTTTTCCTGTGTCTACCCTTCCCAATGGCAAGGTCGTGCTCACTGAGCCTGTACTTTGTCAAAGTTTTTCTAAGGTTATGATCGGTAACCATGGTCAAATAGTTAGCCACGGTGTTTTGCTTTGTGGTTGTGCTTATGTTTCCCAATAAGCAATGTAGTTTTGTTTTGATTGTGTTGTAATTTGTTTTTATCTGATTGATTGGATGTTCTGGTCCTGAGGCTTCAGTGTTGTAGTATAACAGGTTTGTGAACTCAGCCCCAGGACCAGCTGGATGAGGGGACTCTTTTCTTTGCTCAGCTCTTGGCATTGCAGGGCTTGGTAATGATATGAGAGCGGGTCACTGTATTTTAGATGTTTCCAAAACTGAATAGCTCTTTTTTTAGTTTTTATTATTAGTGGATATTGGCCCAATTCTGCCCTGCATGCATTGTCTGTAGTTTTCCTCTGGACATTTTACATTTTACATTTACGTCATTCAGCAGACACTCTTATCCAGAGCGACTTACAAATTGGTGCATTCACCTTAAGATATCCAGTGGAACAACCACTTTACAATAGTACATCTATATCTTTTTTGGGGGGGGGGAGGGGGGTTAGAAGGATTACTATATCCTATCCCAGGTATTCCTTAAAGAGGTGGGGTTTCAGGTGTCTACGGAAGGTGGTGATTGACTCCGCTGTCCTGGCGTCGTGAGGGAGCTTGTTCCACCACTGGGGTGCCAGAGCAGCGAACAGTTTTGACTGGACTGAGCGGGAACTGTGCTTCCGCAGAGGTAGGGGGGCCAGCAGGCCAGAGGTGGATGAATGCAGTGCCCTTGTTTGGGTGTAGGGCCTGATCAGAGCCTGAAGGTACGGAGGTGCTGTTCCCCTCACAGCTCCGTAGGCAAGCACCATGGTCTTGTAGCAGATGCGAGCTTCAAGTGGAAGCCAGTGGAGTGCGTGGAGGAGCGGGGTGACGTGAGAGAACTTGGGAAGGTTGAACACCAGAACACCAGACGGGCTGCGGCGTTCTGGATGAGTTGTAGGGGTTTAATGGCACAGGCAGGGAGCCCCGCCAACAGGGAGTTGCAGTAATCCAGACAGGAGATGACAAGTGCCTGGATTAGGACCTGCGCCGCTTCCTGTTTAACCTCTCTAGGGTAGGGGGCAGTATTTGCACAGCCGGATAAAAAAACGTACCCGATTTAATCTGGTTATTACTACTGCCCAGAAACTAGAATATGCATATAATTGTTTGATTTGGATAGATACACCCTAAAGTTTCTAAAACTGTTTGAATGCTGTATGTGAGTATAACAGAACTCATATGGCAAGCAAAAACCTGAGAAGATTCCTTACAGGAAGTGCCCTCTCTGACCATTCCTTGGCCTTCTACACTCTCTTTATTGAAAACTGAGGATCTCTGCTGTAACGTAACACTTCCTACGGCTCCCATAGGCTCTCAGAAGGCGGCAGAACGTTGAATGATGACTTTGCAGACCATGGCTGAAAAACAGTAGCGCATTTGGTAAGTGGTCGATCAGAGAACAATGAGACTGGCGCACGAGAAGAGTCCATTTTAGATTTTTAGTCTTTGAACGAAAACAGGGTGTCCCGGTCGGAATATTATCGCTTTTTTACGAGAAAAATTGCATAAAAATTGATTTTAACTTCTTTGGGCTAGGGGGCAGTATTTTCACATCCGGATAAAAAACATACCCGATTTAATCTGGTTACGACTCCTGCCCAGTAACTAGAATATGCATATAATTATTGGCTTTGGATAGAAAACACCCTAAAGTTTCTAAAACTGTTTGAATGGTGTCTGTGGGTATAACAGAATTCCTATGGTGTAATCCCGTGGCGCGATATTCAAATACCTTAGAAATGCTATTACTTCAATTTCTCAAACATATGACTATTTTACACCATTTTAAAGACAAGACTCTCGTTAATCTAACCACACTGTCGGATTTCAAAAAGGCTTTACAACGAAAGCAAAACATTAGATTATGTCAGCAGAGTACCCAGCCAGAAATAATCTGACCATTTTTCAAGCTAGCATATAATGTCACATAAATCCAAACCACAGCTAAATGCAGCACTAACCTTTGATGATCTTCATCAGATGACACCCCTAGGACATTATGTTATACAATACATGCATGTTTTGTTCAATCAAGTTCATATTTATATCAAAAACCAGCTTTTTACATTAGCATGTGACGTTCAGAACTAGCATACCCCCCGCAAACTTCCGGTGAATTTACTAAATTACTCACGATAAACGTTCACAAAAAACATAACACTTATTTTAAGAATTATAGATACAGAACTCCTCTATGCACTCGCCATGTCCGATTTTAAAATAGCTTTTCGGTGAAAGCACATTTTGCAATATTCTCAGTAGATAGCCCAGCCATCACGGCTAGCTATTTAGACACCCACCAAGTTTAGCACTCAGCAAAGTCAGATTTACTATAAGAAAAATGTTATTACCTTTGCTGTTCTTCGTCAGAATGCACTCCCAGGACTTCTACTTCAATAACAAATGTTGTTTTGGTCCCAAATAATCCATTGTTATATCCAAATAGCGCCGTTTTGTTTGTGCGTTCAAGACACTATCCAAAAGGGTAAATAAGGGTGACGAGCACGACGCGTTTCGTGACAAAAAAATTCTAAATATTCCATTACCGTACTTCGAAGCATGTCAACCGCTGTTTAAAATCAATTTTTATGCCATTTTTCTCGTAAAAAAGCGATAATATTCCGACCGGCAAAGCGTGTTTACGTTCAGAGAGAGAAAAAGTAAAAGCATGGGATCCCCTCGTGCACGAGCCTCAGTCTGATGGCCCTCTGATCGACCACCATCCAAACGCGCTAAAGTTTTTCAGCCAGCGGCTGGAATTACATCATTCAGCTTTTTCCCGGGTTCTGAGAGCCTATGGGAGCTGTAGGAAGTGTCACGTTACAGCAAAGATCCTACATTTTCTTTAAACAGAGCCAAGAAGCTCAAGGAATGGTCAGAGGGAACTTCCTGTTTGGAATCTTCTCAGGTTTTTGCCTGCCATATGAGTTCTGTTATACTCACAGACACCATTCAAACAGTTTTAGAAACGTTAGGGTGTTTTCTATCCAAAGCCAATAATTATATGCATATTCTAGTTTCTGGGCAGGAGTAATAGTCAGATTAAATCGGGTACGTTTTTTATCCGGCCGTGAAAATACTGCCCCCTAGCCATAACAGGTTAAGCTTGAATGGGCTAGTGATTGTGACAGCATGTAATTCAAAGGAGGAGATAGACAGATGGGTCAGGGGAGAAAGAGAGAATGTCCACTTGGGAGAGATGAGGATTCCAGTGCCACCACCCCGCTGACCAGATGCTCTCGGGGTGTGCAAGAACACGTGGAAAGACGAGGAGAGAGCAGTAGGAGTAGCAATGTTTTCTGTGGTAATCCATGTTTCCGTCAGCGCCAAGAAGTCGAGGGACTGGAGGGTAGCATAGGCTGAGATGAACTCTGCCTTGTTGGCCGCAGACCGGCAGTTCCAGAGGCTGCCGGAGACCTGGAACTCCACGTGGGTCGTACGCGCTGGGACCAGCAGGTTAGAGTGGCAGCGGCCACGCGATGTGAAGCGTTTGAATGGCCTGTGCAGAGAGGAGAGAACAGGGATAGACCGACACATAGTTGATAGGCTACAGGAGAGGCTACGGTAATGCAAAGGAGATTGGCATGAAAAATTAACTAAACAACTGGGGAAGCGAGAGAGCAGGGCCTCCCTCACTAACAATTCACTGAAACACTAAAACGCTAAAATATAACTTTTCTAGCTACCACTAGAAATTAAAATTGATGTAAACTACAGTGGTTCAATGTTTGCAGGAATAGGCTCAAACTTAGTTTATTGTGGGAGAATCTTACAGAACTCTGAATGCAGGGTTTCAATGGGGTGTTTGTCCCTTTTGATGAAATCTTGTTTTGCAAGTGGACCCCACACCTCGCTGGCATAAAGTGCAATTGGTTCAATTACACATTCATTTAGTTTTAGTCAAATTTTAATAGGCATTTTAATTGCGTAGAATGCCCTGCGGCTTTCTCTGTCAGTTCACTCACTGCATCATTAAGGTGTCCAGTTGAGCTTATTTTTAAACCTAAGTAATTGTAGTGTGTGCAGTACTCTATATATTTTGTACCAATTGAGAACTTTGGTCTAATTCCCTAAGATCTGGATCTTCTCTGGAAAATCATTATTTTAGTCTTTTTGGGGTTTACTGCCAGGGCCCAGGTCTGGCAGTACTGCTCTAGCAGGTCCAGGCTCTGCTGTAGGCCATGTGCTGTGGGTGACAGCAGGCACAGGTCATCTGCGAAGAGTAGGCATTTAACCTCTGAATTGTGGAGACTAACACCAGGGGTTTAAGATTTTTCAAGAACAGATTGCAACCCTGGCGAAGGCCCCACCCCTGGTTAAAGAATTGTGTAATTTTCTTGCCAATTTTAATGCTGCACGTATTGCCAGTATTTATTGATTTAATTATGTCATATGTTTTACCCCTACACCATTTTCAATAACTTTCCACCATTTTCAATAACTCACCATTTTCAAGAACAGTCCTGTATGCCAAATAGAATCAAATGATTTTTGGAAGTTGATAAAGCAAGCTCATATTGTGGTATTATTTTGGTGGACATGTTTATCTATCAGGGCGTGTAGGGTGTAAATATGATCAGTCGTGCGATGTTTTGATATAAATCCAATTTGGCTTTTACTCAAGACATTGTGCTTATTAAGAAAGTTTAGAACTCTTACATGTATAATACTACAGAAAACTTTCCCCAGGTTACTGTTCACACAAATGCCTCTGTAATTGTTGTGGTCAAATTTGTCACCGTTCTTAAAGATTGGGCTTATGATTCCTTCAGGGAAATAACCTACACTCAGGATCAAATTAAAACGTTTTAATATAGCCAATTAAATTTTGCACTAGTGAGTTTGAGCATCTCATTTAGGATGCATCAGGTCCGCATGCTTTTTTAAATTTGATGGCCTGAAGTTTCTTATAGAGCTCCAGATCAGTAACTGGGGAGTCCAATGGATTTTGATTGTCCTAGCTTTTAGTTCAAACTTCTCATGAATTTGGCATTGCTCTGCATTTGTGTCAATTTGAATGGTGTTGTAGAGTGTTTTTTCTCCAATTTTGCCAGAAGTTGTTTGTGTTTATGGACTCCTCAATTAGTGTCAGCTGCTCTCTCACTCTCTGTCTCTGCACCTCTCTCTCTCTCTCTCTCTCTCTCTCTCTCTCTCTCTCTCTCTCTCTCTCTCTCTCTCTCTCTCTCTCTCTCTCTGTCTCTGCCTCTCTCTCTCTCCACTCTTTCTTGTCCCTGTCCCTCTGTGAGAGAAAGGGGTGGGAGTATTATGCCCTGGGTGCAGTAGGAGCAGCAGTGGAGGTGTTGTGGTTAAAATTGATATGGCCTGCTGAGGAAGTCCCTCCCCACTGTCCGAGGGCCAGGGAGGAAACAGCAGGTCAGCCTGTAAGGTTAGATAAACTTTACAGCACCGTCAGACAGCACAGCCCCGTCAGATAGCACAGCACCGTCAGATAGCACAGCCCCGTCAGATAGCACAGCCCCGTCAGATAGCACAGCCCCGTCAGATAGCACAACCCCGTCAGATAGCACAGCACCGTCAGATAGCACAGCCCTGTCAGATAGCACAGCCCCGTCAGATAGCACAGCGTAGCACAGCCCCGTCAGATAGCACAGCCCTGTCAGATAGCACAGCCCTGTCAGATAGCACAGCACCGTCAGATAGCACAGCCCCGTCAGATAGCACAGCCCCGTCAGATAGCACAGCCCCGTCAGATAGCACAGCCCCGTCAGATAGCACAGCGTAGCACAGCCCCGTCAGATAGCACAGCCCCGTCAGATAGCACAGCCCCGTCAGATAGCACAGCCCCGTCAGATAGCACAGCCCTGTCAGATAGCACAGCACCGTCAGACAGCACAGCACCGTCAGATAGCACAGCCCCGTCAGATAGCACAGCCCTGTCAGACAGCACAGCCCCGTCAGATAGCACAGCCCCGTCAGATAGCGCAGCATAGCCAAATACTACTTACGTTTCATCATCAGAATCAAAACACTGGATGGGGGGAAATTAGCGACAATAAGCACATAGCGTAGTGTGGATTGGAGAGTGTGTTTGGATTGGACGAACTCCCTTTGAAATCAGGGCACCTGTCGACCTAAAAGCAGTTAGCCTAGAAAACATGCCTGATTTTATGTAATCTCGACATGTATCTTGTAATCATCCCCTCTCTCATTCTCTCTCTTTCCCACCCTCTCTCGTTCTCTCTCTTCCCCACTCTCTCTCGTTCTCTCTCTTCCCCACTCTCTCTCATTCTCTCTCTTCCCCACTCTCTCTCTCTCTCTCTCTCTCTCTCTGTCTCTGCCTCTCTCTCTCTCCACTCTTTCTTGTCCCTGTCCCTCTGTGAGAGAAAGGGGTGGGAGTATTATGCCCTGGGTGCAGTAGGAGCAGCAGTGGAGGTGTTGTGGTTAAAATTGATATGGCCTGCTGAGGAAGTCCCTCCCCACTGTCTGAGGGCCAGGGAGGAAACAGCAGGTCAGCCTGTAAGGTTAGATAAACTTTACAGCACCGTCAGACAGCACAGCCCCGTCAGATAGCACAGCACCGTCAGATAGCACAGCCCCGTCAGATAGCACAACCCCGTCAGATAGCACAGCACCGTCAGACAGCACAGCCCCGTCAGATAGCACAGCACCGTCAGATAGCACAGCCCCGTCAGATAGCACAGCCCCATCAGATAGCACAACCCCGTCAGATAGCACAGCACCGTCAGACAGCACAGCACCGTCAGACAGCACAGCCCCGTCAGATAGCACAGCACCGTCAGATAGCACAGCCCCGTCAGATAGCACAGCGTAGCACAGCCCCGTCAGATAGCACAGCACCGTCAGATAGCACAGCCCCGTCAGATAGCACAGCCCCGTCAGATAGCACAGCACCGTCAGACAGCACAGCCCCGTCAGATAGCACAGCCCTGTCAGACAGCACAGCCCCGTCAGATAGCACAGCCCCGTCAGATAGCACAGCATAGCCAAATACTACTTACGTTTCATCATCAGAATCAAAACACTGGATGGGGGGAAATTAGCGACAATAAGCACATAGCGTAGTGTGGATTGGAGAGTGTGTTTGGATTGGACGAACTCCCTTTGAAATCAGGGCACCTGTCGACCTAAAAGCAGTTAGCCTAGAAAACATGCCTGATTTTATGTAATCTCGACATGTATCTTGTAATCATCCCCTCTCTCGTTCTCTCTCTTCCCCACCCTCTCTCGTTCTCTCTCTTCCCCACCCTCTCTCGTTCTCTCTCTTCCCCACCAACTCTCGTTCTCTCTCTTCCCCACCCTCTCTCGTTCTCTCTCTTCCCCACCCTCTCTCGTTCTCTCTCTTCCCCACCCTCTCTCGTTCTCTCTCTTCCCCACCCTCTCTCGTTCTCTCTCTTCCCCACCAACTCTCGTTCTCTCTCTTCCCCACCCTCTCTCGTTCTCTCTCTTCCCCACCCTCTCTCGTTCTCTCTCTTCCCCACCCTCTCTCGTTCTCTCTCTTCCCCACCAACTCTCGTTCTCTCTCTTCCCCACCAACTCTCGTTCTCTCTCTTTCCCACCCTCTCTCGTTCTCTCTCTTCCCCACCCTCTCTCGTTCTCTCTCTTCCCCACCCTCTCTCATTCTCTCTCTTCCCCACCCTCTCTCGTTCTCTCTCTTCCCCACCCAACTCTCGTTCTCTCTCTTCCCCACCCTCTCTCGTTCTCTCTCTTCCCCACCAACTCTCGTTCTCTCTCTTCCCCACCAACTCTCGTTCTCTCTCTTTCCCACCCTCTCTCATTCTCTCTCTTTCCCACCCAACTCTCGTTCTCTCTCTTCCCTACTCTCTCTCGTTCTCTCTCTTTCCCACTCTCTCTCATTCTCTATTTCACTCTACAGTGATCTGATCATCTTGGCATCAGACTGTACGTTATGGTGTATCAAAGCTGGAGGTGAGTCTGGAAGCTGCAGCTTACTGACAATCGGTCTGGCTCGGTGAGACAGGCTGGCAGTTCTTTCATGATTTATCTGTATGCTGTGCAATGTTGGAAGGAACCATGTGTACTTACAGGCATACAAGTATTCCATGGGTATGGTTAATGTGTCCTTATTTCAGATGGGTGTGGTTCCTGTGTCCTTATTTCACACATGGCTGTTGAATATGAGAAAATGCACAATGAAAAAGGCAAGTCAGTCATGCTTTATTTCATGGCACATTTAGTTTACCTCTTCCAGGAGTTTGAGAACACCAACTGTTCCGATTCATTCCTCAGAAAATAGAAGGGAAATACCAGATGACACAGGAGTGTAACAACAATTTTTTTGTGTGACATCCGTACAGACACCATGACTAAAGACCAAATTCCAGGAAGCATTATCAGCTGACTGCCCTCTGATTGCTTTAGACGTGATGGTCACCTGATAATGACTCTAAATGCTCTGATCTAATTTTCCCTTCAAAGTCATTGGACAGTTGCCACTGCACAGCAATTAAAAAGCTGGACAATAATCTATTGAAAACACTGTCTGGCGTTGTGTCTCATAGCTTTGGGTACTATTTGAGTTTTACCATTTTAGGGTGATGGTATTTGGTCTGCGTTGTGTCAACTGGTAAATCTCTGCGTAGTGGGCATGGCCGGAGTCCTGTCTAAATTGTGAATAACAGACACTCACACACACACACACACACACACACACACACACACACACACACACACACACACACACACACACACACACACACACACACAACCTGTCCTAACAACTCCACCTCTCCACACCACTCAACCTCACCCCACCACTCCATCTCTCTCTACCACTTAACCTCACCCCACCACTCCATCTCTCCACACCACTCAACCTCACCCCACCACTCTATCTCTCCACACCACTTAACCTCACCACTCCATCTCTCTCTACCACTCAAAATGTCCTAACCACCACACCTGTCCCCACCCCTCCACCTCTCCCAACCCCTCCATCTCTCCTCACTCTTAACCTCTCCCCACCCCAGCACCTGTCCCATCACTTCACCTCTCCCCACCCCACCGTCTCTCCCTACCCCACCACCTCTCCCCACCCCGACACCTGTCCCCACCACTCCACCTCTCCCCACCCCTCACCTGTCCCCACCACTCCACCTCTCCCAACCCCTCCACCTCTCACCACTCTTAACCTCTCCCCACCCCTGCACCTGTCCCCACCTCTCCATCTCTCCCCGCTCTTCATCTCTTCATCTCTCCGTGAAGCATGGAGGAGGAGGTGTTATGGTGTGCAGGTGCTTCGCTGTTGACACTGTCTTTGATTTATTTAGAATTCAAGGCACACTTAACCAGCACGGCTACAACAGCATTCTGCAGCGATACATCATCCCATCTTGTTTGCGCTTAGTGGGACTATAGTTTTTTTTTAACAGGACAATAACCCGAAACACACCTCTAGGCTGTGTAAGGGCTATTTGACCAAGAAGGAGAGTGATGGAGGACTGCATCAGATGACCTGGCCTCCACAATCCACCGACCTCAACCCAAATGAGATGGTTTGGGATGAGTTGGACCACAGAATAAAGGAAAAGCAGCCAACAAGTGCTCAGCATATGTGGGAACTCCTTCAAGACTGCTGGAAAAGCATTCCTCATGAAGCTGGTTGAGAGAATGCCAAGAGTGTGCAAAGCTGTCATCAAGGCAAAGGGTGGCTACTTTGAAGAATTAAAATATATTTGTATTTATTTAACACTCTTTTGGTTAGTATATGATTCTATAATGTTATTTTATTGTTTTGATGTCTTCACTATTAATCTACAATGTAGAAAATATTTTAAAAATAAGAAAAACCCTTGAATGAGTACGTGCGTCAAAACCTTTGGCTGGTACTGGAAGCATTCACACCCTTTAGCTATGGCACTCCAAATTGAGCTCATGTACATCCAATTTCCTTTGATCATCCTTGACATGTCACTACACATTGATTGGGGTCCACCTGTGGCCAATTCAATTGTTTAGACATGATTTAGAAAGAAACACACCCATCTATATAAGGTCCCACTGTTGACAGAGCATGTCAGAACAAAGACTATACCATAAAGTCCAAAGAATGAGGCCTTTATCTGGGGAAGGGTATAAAACAATTTCTTAAGTGTTGAAAGTTTCCAAGAGCACATGGGTTTCCAAAATTGTGAAAAAAAGGTGACCAAGAACCCAATGACCACTCTGACAGAACTACAGAGTTCCTTTGCTGAGATGGGAGAACCTGCCAGAAAAACAACAGTCTCTACAGCATTTCACCAATCTGGGCTTTATGGGAGAGTGGCCAGACTGTAGCTACTCCTGAGAAAAAGGCACATGACAGCACACTTGGAGTTTACAAAAAGGCACATGAAAGACTCTGAGATCATAAGGCAAAAGATTCTGTGGTCTGATGAGACAAAAATGTTACTCTTGTGTGAATGCAAAGTGCTATGTCTGGAGAAAACCAGGCACATATCATCATACGTCTAACACCATCCCTACCTTGAAGCATGGTGGTGGCAGCATCATGCTATGCGGATGCTTTTCAGTGGCAGAGGACTGGGAGATTGGTAAGGATAGAGGGAACAATGAATGGAGCCAAATACAGGCAAATCCTTGATGAAAACCTGCTTCAGAGTGCAAATGATCTTACACTGGGGCCGAAGATTTACGTTACAACAGGACAATGACCCCAAGCATACAGCCGAAGCAAAGTTGGAATGGCTTCAAAACAAGAATGTAGAAGTATTTGAGTGGCCCAGACAAAGCCCAGACTTTAATCCCATTTAAATATGTGGAAAGACTTGAAAATTGTTGTTCACCGCTCCCCATTTATCTAAAGAGAGCTTGAGAAAATCCAGATGTGTGAAGCTGATACAGACATACCTAAGATGACATAAAACTGTAATCAATGCCAAAGTTGCTTCTACAGAGTACTGACTCAAAGGTATGAATACCTGTGTAAAATATATTTATAATATATATTTATAATATATATAGTTTTAAATTTTCAATGAATTTGCAAACATTTCTAAAAACACGTTTTCACTTTGTCATTATGGGGTAGTGTGTGTGTGCGTAGACGGGTGAAACCAAAAAAATATTTCATCCATTTTGAATTCAGGGTGTAACACAACAAAATGTGGAATAAGTCAAGGGGTTTGAATACTTTCTGAAGACACTGTAGGTGAAAGCTCCCTCAGGTGGCAGAGGCTCCCACTACACTCCTAATGAATGTAAATGATGCTGTCCGTCTGCCCATTAGGAGTACAGGGATACCCAAGTGCTTACACCGCAGCACGCCCTGTGTCAAGACTGTCACCGTGACAACCATTGTTTATTCATGTCTCCTACATTCCTAATGAAGAAGCACTCAATTATAACTCTACCCTCTATTAATCTTTCTCTCTCTCCCATAAGCAAGATTGTTTTCTTTTTTTTGTGTACACATTGTTAAGCAGAGGATCCATCAGCGATGCCTTGCCCCTGCTGTCCTCATCTACATTTCCATGTTAGTCATTTGACCCAAACTGCTACAAACTGCTACAGACCTATATCTATCCTACCCTGCCTCTCTAAAGTCTTCGAAAAGCCAAGTCAACAAACAGATTACCGACCATTTCGAATCCCACCGCACCTTCTACGCTATGCAATCTGGTTTCAGAGCTGGTCATGGGTGCACCTCAGCCACGCTCAAGGTCCTTAACTGCCATCGATAAGAAACAATACTGTGCTGCCGTATTCATTGACCTGGCCAAGGCATTCGACTCTGTCAATCACCACATCCTCATCGGCAGACTCACCAGCCTTGGTTTCTCAAATGATTGCCTCGCCTGGTTCACCAACTACTTCTCTGATAGAGTTCAGTGTGTCAAATCGGAGGGCCTGTTGTCCGGGCCTCTGGCAGTCTCTATGGTGCCACAGGGTTCAATTCTTGGGCTGACTCTTTTCTCTGTATACATCAATGATGTTGCTCTTGCTGCTGGTGATTCTCTGATCCACCTCTACGCAGACGACACCATTCTGTATACTTTTGGTCCTTCTTTGGACACTGTGTTAACTAACCTCCAGACGAGCTTCAATGCCATACAACTCTCCTTCCGTGGCCTCCAACTGCTCTTAAATGCAAGTAAAACTAAATGCATGCTCTTCAACCGATCGCTGCCTGCACCTGCCCGCCCGTCCAACATCACTACTCTGGACGGTTCTGACTTAGAATATGTGGACAACTACAAATACCTAGGTGTCTGGTTAGACTGTAAACTCTCCTTCCAGACTCACATCAAACATCTCCAATCCAAAGTTAAATGTAGAATTGGCTTCCTATTTTGCAACAAAGCATCCTTCACTCATGCTGCCAAACATACCCTCGTAAAACTGACCATCCTACCGATCCTCAACTTCGGCGATGTCATTTACAAAATAGCCTCCAATACCCTACTCAATAAATTGGATGCAGTCTATCACAGTGCCATCCGTTTTGTCACCAAAGCCCCATATACTACCCACCACTGCGACCTGTACGCTCTCGTTGGCTGGCCCTCGCTTCATACTTGTCGCCAATCCCACTGGCTCCAGGTCATCTACAAGACCCTGCTAGGTAAAGTTCCCCCTTATCTCAGCTCGCTGGTCACCATAGCAGCACCCACCTGTAGCACGCGCTCCAGCAGGTATATCTCTCTGGTCACCCCCAAAGCCAATTCCTCATTCGGCCGCCTCTCCTTCCAGTTCTCTGCTGCCAATGACTGGAACGAACTACAAAAATCTCTAAAACTGGAAACACTTATCTCCCTCACTAGCTTTAAGCACCAGCTGTCAGAGCAGCTCACAGATCACTGCACCTGTACATAGCCCATCTATAATTTAGCCCAAACAACTACCTCTTCCCCTACTGTATTTATTTATTTATTTTGCTCCTTTGCACCCCATTATTTCTATTTCTACTTTGCACTTTCTTCCACTACAAATCTACCATTCCAGTGTTTTACTTGCTATATTGTATTTACTTCGCCACCATGGCCTTTTTTGCCTTTACCTCCCTTATCTCACCTCATTTGCTCACTTTGTATATAGACTTATTTTTCTACTATATTATTGACTGTATGTTTGTTTTACTCCATGTGTAACTCTGTGTTGTTGTATGTGTCAGACTGCTTGCTTTATCTTGGCCAGGTCGCAATTGTAAATGAGAACTTGTTCTCAACTTGCCTACCTGGTTAAATAAAGGTTAAATAAATACATAAATACAAATTTAGCGGACACTCTTACCCATAGCAACATGCAGTAGTGAGTGCATACATTTTCATACACTGGCATTGAAAGCACCATGCTCTACCAACTGAGCCATACACGGACCTGAAGTGCTCACATCGCATCCAACTGTGTCAACAAAGTGACCGCTGCTACCATTGCATATTCATGTCTTGCACATGCCAAATGAAGGAGCTTTCAATTATAACTTAACCCTCTATTTTTCTCTCTTAATGTCCATTTTTCTCTTTCTCTCTCTCTCTCTCTCCCTCCCTCTCTCTCTCTCTCTTTCTCTTTGTCTCTTTCTTTCTCTCTCCCTTTCGCTTTCCCTCTCATCTGGACATTCCCAGCATGCACCTCACCTAGCCCAGTGTAATTTCCATTTGAACATGAAGCAAAAACCTATCAAGCTGCAAGGATCCTCTGAGAAGTGCTTCTCAAGATTGATACCCCAGTGCCCTGCAATCAGTTGCTGGTTGAAGGTATGAAATGAAAAATACCCCATCTCACTCTTTCTTTCGCTCTTTATCCTTCTCTCTCTATATCCATCCCTCTCTCCCTTTCTGTCTCTTTGGTCTCTGAAAGTAGACAGTGATAGAGTGACATTGTCATTCCCAAATAGTCTCTCCTGGCTTTCTTTATTACTCCTTTCTCCATCATTCTAATGAAAATGTCAGAGCGGTACCTTGCTCTCCCACCACAAAATTGATATCCAGACCCCAGATATCTTTATCCATTAGCCTTCTTTCTGATGCGCTTGGCCACATTGTCTGGTGTGGCTGCAACCTGCTTGCCTGACGACTCACCCTGGATTTAATTCCGCTGGTCTATCGATCCGGTACATACATCAGTCTGAGACTGGCGTCCTAGAAGTCGTGCATGTGACTTCAAAGTGAGTGGCTCGATTGGATCGTCTCTAAGAAATCTAACCAATCGAGTCATAAATTAAGTCGGTTCTGGCCCAACCCATCATTTTCTGGGATCAATCAGAACGGGCAATCCCATGTATTTTTTTTTTCACCTGTAAAGAAACCTGAGGGCTTTTCTTTCAATAAAGATATGTCCTTGTGTAACACCGTGTTTCATAGAGAATTAACATATGATCATTTTGGGTAGTGTAACTTGGTAAAAAAAAATATATACATTTTAACATTCTGTCATGATTAGATGATTTACTGTAATCAAAGGTGAGTTCCTCTAATCTAGTTTATTATCCACATACACAGGGTCGCAGATGGAATCGCAGGGTACGGTGACATTCTTCTGCTCTGAGCTCTGACAGTGGAGGTCAAAAAAAGAGAAGTTGATGAGAAAATAATAATTACTAAAATTACACAATTATATTAGTAATAATAATATTAATAATAATATACACATTTACAACTGTAGCAATGAGACATGTCCATGGGGGAGCAGCAGGGTAACAGACTGTGGGGAGAGGTGTAGAATGTCCATGGGGGAGCAGCAGGGTAACAGACTGTGGGGAGAGGTGTAGAATGTCCATGGGGGAGCAGCTGGGTAACAGACCGTGGGGAGAGGTGTAGAATGTCCATGGGGGAGCAGCAGGGTAACAGACTGTGGGGAGAGGTGTAGAATGTCCATGGGGGAGCAGCAGGGTAACAGACTGTGGGGAGAGGTGTAGAATGTCCATGGGGGAGCAGCAGTGTAACAGACTGTGGGGAGAGGTGTAGAATGTCCATGGGGGAGCAGCAGGGTAACAGACCGTGGGGAGAGGTGTAGAATGTCCATGGGGGAGCAGCAGGGTAACAGACTGTGGGGAGAGGTGTAGAATGTCCATGGGGGAGCAGCAGGGTAACAGACTGTGGGGAGAGGTGTAGAATGTCCATGGGGGAGCAGCAGGGTAACAGACTGTGGGGAGAGGTGTAGAATGTCCATGGGGGAGCAGCAGGGTAACAGACTGTGGGGAGAGGTGTAGAATGTCCATGGGGGAGCAGCAGGGTAACTTACCATGGGGAGAGGTGTAGAATGTCCATGGGGGAGCAGCAGGGTAACAGACCATGGGGAGAGGTGTAGAATGTCCATGGGGGAGCAGCAGGGTAACAGACTGTGGGGAGAGGTGTAGAATGTCCATGGGGGAGCAGCAGGCTAACAGACTGTGGGGAGAGGTGTAGAATGTCCATGGGGGAGCAGCAGGGTAACAGACTGTGGGGAGAGGTATAGAATGTCCATGGGGGAGCAGCAGGGTAACAGACCGTGGGGAGAGGTGTAGAATGTCCATGGGGGAGCAGCAGGGTAACAGACTGTGGGGAGAGGTGTAGAATGTCCATGGGGGAGCAGCAGGGTAACAGACTGTGGGGAGAGGTGTAGAATGTCCATGGGGGAGCAGCAGGGTAACAGACCATGGGGGGAGGTGTAGAATATCCATGGGGGAGCAGCAGGGTAACAGACTGTGGGGAGAGGTGTAGAATGTCCATGGGGGAGCAGCAGGGTAACAGACTGTGGGGAGAGGTGTATAATGTCTATATATTTACAGCTGCAACAATGATAAATATCCATTGGGGGGTGGGGGTAGAATGTTCATATGGTCTATATTCAAGTGCACTTCATTTAATATAACATACATTTATTATACAATATTGTTGCACAATTTCTACTTACAATATCAAAGGGATTAGAAAAGGGACTCATTTTGTGGAATGACCCAACTGCTCTCCTCTCAGGCAGGCCTCTCTCATGTCAAAGCCCCCCTGCCAAACCTCCTCTTCCTGGGCTTGGGGAGGGTAAGATGCCCCCCTCTCCCACTCTCCTCTTCTCTGCTTCTTTTCCATGTCATCCATGACACTCTTAGATGTTGTAGTCACCACCTCCCCTTTAAGTTCTCTAGTCATGGTTGTAGTCACCACCTCCCCTTTAAGGTCTCTAGTCATGGTTGTAGTCACCACCTCCCCTTTAAGGTCTCTAGTCATGGTTGTAGTCACCACCTCCCCTTTAAGGTCTTTAGTCATGGTTGTAGTCACCACCTCCCCTTTAAGGTCTCTAGTCATGGTTGTAGTCACCACCTCCCCTTTAAGGTCTCTAGTCATGGTTGTAGTCACCACCTCCCCTTTAAGGTCTTTAGTCATGGTTGTAGTTACCACCTCCCCTTTAAGGTCTCTAGTCATGATTGTAGTCACAACCTCTCCTTTAAGGTCTCTAGTCATGGTTGTAGTCACAACCTCTCCTTTAAGGTCACTAGTCATGGTTGTAGTTGCAACCTCTCCTTTACGGTCACTAGTCATGGTTGTAGTCACAACCTCCCCTTTAAGGTCTTTAGTCATGGTTGTAGTCACCACCTCCCCTTTAAGGTCTTTAGTCATGGTTGTAGTCACAACCTCTCCTTTAAGGTCAATAGTCATGGTTGTAGTCGCAACCTCTCCTTTAAGGTCACTAGTCATGGTCATTAAACCATTCAGTTAAGAGGCCCCCAGACTATTACACCATTCAGTTAACAGGTCCCCAGACTATTACACCATTCAGTTAACAGGCCCCCAGACTATTACACCTTTTAGTTAACAGGTCCCCAGACTATTACACCATTCAGTTAACAGGTCCCCAGCCTCTGTCCGGCATTTCTGTGAGGCCTCATTTCAACACTCAAGTTCAAGAGCTAGCACCATCTCTTCTTCTCCTCATCATCGTACTCAAGTCAACATCCTCCCTTTCCCTCTAGTTTTTCTTATTATGTCTCTCTCTCTCATCATCGTTCTCCAGTCAACCTCCCTCCTTTCCCTCTACATGTATCTCTCTTTCATCTTTCTCCAGTCACCCTCCTCCCTTTCCCTCTATATCCTCTCATTATGTATCTCTCTCATCATCTTTCTCCAGTCAACCTCCTCCCTTTCCCTCTATATCCTCTCATTATGTATCTCTCTCATCATCTTTCTCCAGTCACCCTCCTCCCTTTCCCTCTATATCCTCTCTTTATGTATCTCTCTCATCATCTTTCTCCAGTCAACCTCCTCCCTTTCCCTCTATATCCTCTCTTTATGTATCTCTCTCATCATCTTTCTCCAGTCACCCTCCTCCCTTTCCCTCTATATCCTCTCATTATGTATCTCTCTCATCATCTTTCTCCAGTCAACCTCCTCCCTTTCCCTCTATATCCTCTCATTATGTATCTCTCTCATCATCTTTCTCCAGTCACCCTCCTCCCTTTCCCTCTATATCCTCTCATTATGTATCTCTCTCATCATCTTTCTCCAGTCAACCTCCTCCCTTTCCCTCTATATCCTCTCATTATGTATCTCTCTCTCTCTCTCTCATCATCGCACCCCAGGCAACCTCTTCCCTTTCCACTCTTCATGTAGCTCTCTTTTCTCTCCTATTGTGATCTCTCTCCATGTCACACTAACAGTCAAAGTCCCATACCTTTCTTCAGCTCCATCATTTTCTCTCTCTCACGACCCAGCATAAGACCCAGAGCAGACAGTTAGAATCACAGATGTTTATTGACAAAAACAGGGGGCAAGCAAAAGACAGGTCAAGGGCAGGCAGAGGTCCGTAACCCAGGGCAGAGTCAGAAAGTTACAGAAAGGCAGGCAGGCTCAGGGTCAGGGCAGGCAGAATGGTCAAAACCATTCCAAACAGATAACACAGGTATAAATGCACATGGGGTAATGGGGAAAATGGGCGACACCTGTAGGGGGGTGGAGACAACCACAGGATAGGTGAAACAGATCAGGGTGAGACATCAAAGCAACAGTGGTAGGCCAGTCTCAACCTGACTGAGAAGCCACATGACATGGTAGGAAAGCCAAAACAAAACTGGAAATATTATTGACATTACAATGCCCTTTTCGCTGGCTGTCCCTCAGGTTGTGGCACGACGACACATACTTGGCTGCCAAAGCTTTATGAAAAAAGACCTTTGTGCCAAATTGAATCAAATGTTTCTTGAAGTCTACAAAACACGAGTAGATTTTGCCTTTGATTTGGTTTACTTGTTTGTCAAACTTTCTCTCTCGCTCTGTGTGTGTGTGTCTCTCTCTGTGTGTCTCTCTCGCGCTGTGTGTCTCTCGCTGTGTCTCTCTCTTGCTGTATCTTTGTGTCTCTCTGTGGTCTCTCGTTGTGTGTCTCTCTCTCGCTGTGTGTCTGTGTGTCTCTCTCTCTGTGTGTCTCTCTCTCTCCTAACATTACAACATCCGTCCCATTATCAGGCATTGTCATCCACATGGCACTGCAAAGCCTACATTTACTCTACCTGTAATCTGTTTAGTCATCTAAGATATCCATTTAGGAAGCTTTACCACCTCTCCAGAGTGTAGTCCAGCTCCCCCCCCTCCACCTCTCCAGAGTGTAGTTCAGCTCCCCCTCCTCCACCTCTCCACAGTGTAGTCCAGCTCCCCCCCTCCACCTCTCCAGAGTGTAGTTCAGCTCCCCCCCTCCACCTCTCCAGAGTGTAATTCAGCTCCCCCCCTCCACAGTGTAGTCCAGCACCACCCCTACAGAGTGTAATTCAGCTCCCCCCTCCACCTCTCCAGAGTGTAGTCCAGCTCCCCCCTCCACCTCTTCAGAGTGTAGTTCAGCTCCCCCCCTCCACCTCTCCAGAGTGTAGTCCAGCTCCACCTCTCCAGAGTGTAGTCCAGCATCCTCTCCAGAGTGTAGTCCAGCTCCCCCCTCCTCCACCTCTCCAGAGTGTAGTTCAGCTCCCCCCCTCCACCTCTCCAGAGTGTAGTTCAGCTCCCCCCTCCACCTCTCCAGAGTGTAGTTCAGCTCCCCCCTCCCACCTCTCCAGAGTGTAGTTCAGCTCCCCCCCTCCACCTCTCCAGAGTGTAGTCCAGCTCCCCATCCATCTCTCCAGAGTGTAGTTCAGCTACCCCCCTCCACCTCTCCAGAGTGTAGTCCAGCTCCACCTCTCCAGAGTGTAGTCCAGCATCCTCTCCAGAGTGTAGTCCAGCTCCCCCCTCCTCCACCTCTCCAGAGTGTAGTTCAGCTCCCCCCCTCCACCTCTCCAGAGTGTAGTTCAGCTCCCCCCTCCACCTCTCCAGAGTGTAGTTCAGCTCCCCCCTCCCACCTCTCCAGAGTGTAGTTCAGCTCCCCCCCTCCACCTCTCCAGAGTGTAGTCCAGCTCCCCATCCATCTCTCCAGAGTGTAGTCCAGCTTCCACCTCTCCAGAGTGTAGTCCAGCTCCCCCCCTCCACCTCTCCAGAGTGTAATTCAGCTCCCCCCTCGACCTCTCCAGAGTGTAATCCAGCTCCCCCCCCTCCAGAGTGTAGTTCAGCTCCCCCCCTCCACCTCTCCAGATTGTAGTCCAGCTCCCCCCTCCTCCACCTCTCCAGAGTGTAGTTCAGCTCCCCCCTCCAGAGTGTAGTCCAACTCCCCCCTCCACCTCTCCAGAGTGTAGTCCAGCTCCCCCCACGACCTCTCCAGAGTGTAGTCCAGCTCCCCCCCTCCACCTCTCCAGAGTGTAGTCCAGCATCCTCTCCAGAGTGTAGTCCAGCTCCCCCCCTCCAGAGTGTAGTTCAGCTCCCCCCCTCCACCTCTCAAGAGCGTAGTCCAGCTCCCCATCCATCTCTCCAGAGTGTAGTCCAGCTCCACCTCTCCAGTGTAGTCCAGCTTCCACCTCTTCAGAGTGTAGTCCAGCTCCCCCTCTCCAGAGTGTAGTCCAGCTTCCACCTCTCCAGAGTGTATTCCAGCTTCCACCTCTCCAGAGTGTAATCCAGCTCCCCCTCTCCAGAGTGTAGTCCAGCCCCCCCTCCTCCATCTCTCCAGAGTGTAGTCCAGCTCCCCCTCTTCAGAGTGTAGTCCAGCTCACCCCCTCTCCAGAGTGTAGTCCAGCTCACCCCCTCTCCAGAGTGTAGTCCAGCTCACCCCCTCTCCAGAGTGTAGTCCAGCTCACCCCCTCTCCAGAGTGTAGTCCAGCTCACCCCCTCTCCAGAGTGTAGTCCAGCTCACCCCCTCTCCAGAGTGTAGTCCAGCTCACCCCCTCTCCAGAGTGTAGTCCAGCTTCCACCTCTCCAGAGTGTAGTCCCGCTCCCCCCCTCCTCCACCTCTCCAGAATGTAGTCCAGCTCCCCCCCTCCACCTCTCCAGAATGTAGTCCAGCTCCCCCCCTCCACCTCTCCAGAGTGTAGTCCAGCTTCCACCTCTCCAGAGTGTAGTCCAGCTCCACCTCTCCAGAGTGTAGTCCAGCTCCCCCCCTCCAGAGTGTAGTCCAGCTCACCCCCTCTCCAGAGTGTAGTCCAGCTCCCCCCCCACCAGAGTGTAGTCCAGCCCCCCCTCACCTCTTCTTCCCATGCTGCTGTTTCAGCCTATCCATATGGCCATTCAAACCTCCATCCCACTTAGCCAAATTCAGTTTCTTATCCTATACTCACACATGTGTAGATCTGAATCTGTGTCGCCCAGAACTCAGAAACTGATGCCCGACTTAATCGGTAAAACTACAGGTCTTTGTCAACATCCTTTATCCGAGAGAGGCTGGTAATCCTGTCCTTTCCTGTAGACTGAACAGTAAAGTCCATTACTTGTACAGAACACTGTTGTTACGCACACGCCTCTTGGAGGAGGGAACGCAACACCCTGCTACACTCAACTCCCCGTGGAGTGAAAGAGGTATGTGACTGCAGGTGCGGGCAAGGATGACAGAGGTAGAGAATATTACCGTTAACAGGGAATTTATTTCCTTCACACGGTAATTTGGAGAAAAGGGGATGGACGGAACCAAAGCAAAGAAAGTAAAAGTTAAAGTGCCCCCTCTCCTACCTTACCTACCCAATACTTACCTATCTTAGCACCACCTGGCACGCTAACCAAAATACAGGGCGTGGTCCGCCCAGGTCTTACCTAGTGTGCATAGACAGATTAAATACTATGGGTTATGTATGCCCGCAGGCCTCTTGCCTAAACACTCCCAAGGTGCGTTCCCCTTCCCCCCCCTGGGAACAAAAACAGAATAATACAAACTTAAAGTGAACAACTTCAATAATCAAAACAGTCCTTTTGACATAAACATACCTCAGCAGGACCGGCTACAAAGTACTTTACAAACATTCATACAGACATACAACAAAACACAGGACATACCAAGAAGCTCTTCCCCCAAAGGAACACTGGCTTTTAAAGCTGCAGGAGTCGGTAATTGAAAACAGCTGTTCCACTGACGAGAGGGCGGGGTCAGAGCTCCAATCATCAATGGGCCGACCAATCAGCTGCTTAGGGGAATCCAGGAAGCCATTTCCTGAAATACACACATACAAACCCACAACAACAGAAACTGGGGACCATAACAACTGCATTATTCAAACACACTAACCTTCCAATTACTTGTTCAATCTCACTCTTTACTCATTTCATAGTACACATTATACTGATCATAACATAGAACAAATTATGCTGTCTTAGATTTCTCTTTATGTAGTGTTGTGGTGTCTCTTTTGTCATGTTGTGTGTTTTGTCCTATATATTTTTTTTTTTATCCCGTCCCCGCAGGAGGCCTTTTGCCTTTTGGTAGGCCATCATTGTAAACAAGAATGTGTTCTTAAATTACTTGCCTAGTTAAATAAAGGTTAAATAAAAAATAAACAAATAATTATACTGATCATAACACATTATACTGATCATGACATAGAACACATTACAATGGTCATAGGAAAAGCAGCCAACAAGTGCTCAGCATATGTGGGAACTCCTTCAAGACTGTTGGAAAATAATTCCAGGTGAAGCTGGTTGAGAGAATGCCAAGAGTCTGCAAAGCTGTCATCAAGGCAAAGAGTGGCAACTTTGAAAAATCTCAAATCTAAAATATATTTTGATTTGTTTAACACTTTTTTTGTTAATACATGATTCCATATGTGTTATTTCACAGTGTTGATGTCTTCACTATTATTCTACAATTCAGAAAATAGTAAAAATCAAGAAAAACCCTTGAATGAGTAGGTGTATCCAAACTTTTGACGGGTACTGAAATGTATCTTCACCCACAGCCAGGTTTCTAGTGTATCAACACCTACAGCCAGGTTCCTAGTGTATCAACACCTACAGCCAGGTTCCTAGTGTATCACCACCTACAGCCAGGTTCCTAGTGTATCAACACCTACAGCCAGGTTCCTAGTGCATCAACACCTACAGCCAGGTTCCTAGTGCATCAACACCTACAGCCAGGTTCCTAGTGTATCAACACCTACAGCCAGGTTCCTAGTGTATCAACACCTACAGCCAGGTTCCTAGTGTATCAACACATACAGCCAGGTTCCTAGTGTATCAACACCTACAGCCAGGTTCCTAGTGTATAAACACCTACAGCCAGGTAGCTAGTGTATCAACACCTACAGCCAGGTTCCTAGTGTATCAACACCTACAGCCAGGTTCCTAGTGCATCAACACCTACAGCCAGGTTCCTAGTGTATCAACAGCCAGGTTCCTAGTGTATCAACACCTACAGCCAGGTTCCTAGTGCATCAACACCTACAGCCAGGTTCCTAGTGTATCAACAGCCAGGTTCCTAGTGTATCACCACCTACAGCCAGGTTCCTAGTGTATCACCACCTACAGCCAGGTTCCTAGTGTATCAACAGCCAGGTTCCTAGTGTATCAACAGCCAGGTTCCTAGTGTATCAACACCTACAGCCAGGTTCCTAGTGTATCAACACCTACAGCCAGGTTCCTAGTGTATCAACACCTACAGCCAGGTTCCTAGTGTATCAACACCTACAGCCAGGTTCCTAGTGTATCAATACCTACAGCCAGGTAGCTAGTGTATAAACACCTACAGCCAGGTAGCTAGTGTATCAACACCTACAGCCAGGTTCCTAGTGCATCAACACCTACAGCCAGGTTCCTAGTGTATCAACAGCCAGGTTCCTAGTGTATCAACACCTACAGCCAGGTTCCTAGTGCATCAACACCTACAGCCAGGTTCCTAGTGTATCAACAGCCAGGTTCCTAGTGTATCAACACCTACAGCCAGGTTCCTAGTGCATCAACACCTACAGCCAGGTTCCTAGTGTATCAACAGCCAGGTTCCTAGTGTATCACCACCTACAGCCAGGTTCCTAGTGTATCAACAGCCAGGTTCCTAGTGTATCAACAGCCAGGTTCCTAGTGTATCAACACCTACAGCCAGGTTCCTAGTGTATCAACACCTACAGCCAGGTTCCTAGTGTATAAACACCTACAGCCAGGTTCCTAGTGTATCAACACCTACAGCCAGGTTCCTAGTGCATCAACACCTACAGCCAGGTTCCTAGTGTATCAACACCTACAGCCAGGTTCCTAGTGTATCAACACCTACAGCCAGGTTCCTAGTGTATCAACACCTACAGCCAGGTTCCTAGTGTATCAACAGCCAGGTTCCTAGTGTATCAACACCTACAGCCAGGTTCCTAGTGCATCAACACCTACAGCCAGGTTCCTAATGTATCAACAGCCAGGTAGCTAGTGTATCAACACCCACAGCCAGGTTTCTAGTGTATCGACACCTACAGCCAGGTTCCTAGTGTATCAACAGCCAGGTTCCTAGTGTATCAACAGCCAGGTTCCTAGTGTATCAACAGCCAGGTTCCTAGTGTATCAACACCCACAGCCAGGTTTCTAGTGTATCAACACCTACAGCCAGGTTCCTAGTGTTTATATGGTTGTTTTCCTCACATCACCTACAGTTCAGGAAAAATATACAGGAGCAGAAAGGACCCAAACTCAGTATGACAGTCAAAACAAATGAGGGGAATCAATTGTGCAGCTGTTTTCTATTTGGCTATTCATATAGAAAAAAAAGGTTATAATTATGGAACCTCTCGTTTGAGAAACGTACTCTCTGGGCTCCAATTATGAGCACTTTGAATACTGAAAGAAAAGAGAGAAAGATAAACGACAGACAGAACCTGTAAAGGGGGGTCAATTAAAGTCACCTCATCTGCAGAGAGAGTCATGATGGTGGAGAAGGGCGCACAAACACGCCAGTGGTACCGACGGACGAGGAGAGAACAGAAAGGAGAGGCAATTTCAAAGCCTCTAATCATTCTAACTGTCAAAGGCTAATTTCACAGTAACCCTTCAAACCGTTTTACTCAGAAGGTATTGTGAAACAACCTCCTTTTAATGTGGTTAACAATGCATTAAATTACTTGATTAAGTGTCTGAATTAGACTGGGGAAGCTTTTCCACCATTGTGCCAAACACACTGAGGGGCTGAGGGGTAGGAAACACACAGCTATACACAGGATAGAACAGCAATGGGACATTGAAGGCTATATGTAAATATACATTCTGTTGGTCAATATACATTTTGTAGGTCAATATAAATATTGATGATAAATATAAATATTGATGGTAAATTTTAAATATAAACAAAATAGGTTGAGTTATGTACAGAGCTTATAACCTTTTAAAAAATATTTTTATTTACAAATATAGAGTATGTATAATATATAATTCATGGATTATGTTTTAAATGCTCATAAAATAGCAGCAAATGGTTACATTTTCCTGTAAAAAAAATATTCTGTTCAAAACAGTCTGTTCAGTTACTTACTGATCTACCTGTCAGTGACTGACAACAGCAGCAGCTCTGCCTTCGTGGGAGCATAGGCCGTGCGAACATTGTTTTGTTGTTTAGCCAGCTATTTGATATGAGGGGGGACTGCTCCAATTAAATCACAGTATTGTATAGCATAAATTCTACATTTATAACAGCACAAAGTAAATGGACTGTCCTTGGGCGGTCAAATGTGCCACCATTCAGTCAGATCTTCTGTGTCTGGTCTAGTTTCCCTCCCGGTGAGTCTCTCGCGCCAGACGGCTTACTTCCACACGTAGGTGACAGGGTGACATGTTGTGTGGAATAAAACAGCATAAAACCAGGTGTATCACAAAGCATGATTCAATTAATTAGCCAGCTACAGTAATTTTGAGATATCTACTTTTAATAAACAGCTAGCTAGCTAGCTATAGCTAGCTGGTAGCTCGCTAGTTAGTTAGCTCCCATGCCAATTTAAAGTCTTTATAAAATGCATAATTCGTGAGAAAAAATATGCTTTTGGGTCTTAATATAAGGTTAGGGATAAGGTTAGCAATGTGGTTAGTGTTAGGGATAAGGTTAGCCATGTGGTTAATGTTAGGGATAAGGTTAACCATGTGGTTAATGGTAGAGATAAGGTTAACCATGTGGTTAATGGTAGAGATAAGGTTTACCATGTGGTTAGTGTCAGGGATACGTTTAGACATTTGGTTAATGTTAGGGATAAGGTTAACCATGTGGTTAATATTAGGGATAAGGTTAGCAGTGTGTGTATAATGCTTGGGATAAGGTTAGCCATGTGGTTAGTTTTAAGGATAAGGTTAGCAGTGTGGATAATGTTTGGGATAAGGTTAGCCATGTGGTTAGTGTTAGGGATAAGGTTAACCATGTGGTTAATGGTAGAGATAAGGTTAGCCATGTGGTTAGTGTTAGGGATAAGGTTAGCAGTGTGGTTAATGTTAGGGATAAGGTTAACCATGTTCTAAGGCTAGGGGGCACTATTTTCACTTCCAGATCAAAAGTGTGCCCAAAGTAAACTGCCTGCTACTCAGGCCCAGAAGCTAGGACATGCATATAATTGGTAGATGTCACAATGGGTGGCTTGTGGATTCTGAAGAGTCAGGCGCAGGAGACAGAAAGATTCCGTTAATGAATTTAATAAAAATATCCACGCGGAAAATATGCAAGGTATGGAGTGCAAGGTGTGCAAAAGTAACGCACCACCCTTAAAAGAACGTAACCAGGGACGCAGCCCAAAAGGAATAGCGTAACTACAAAATATACAGAACCACATGAAAAACACACCCTGACAAACGAACAATCCCGCACAAACAACAAACCTAACTAACTAGCCTAAATACCCCTCCCCACTAACAACTAACACAAAACAGGTGCGCAAATAACCTAGGCCTAACTAACAGAACGTGCAACATAAATCGATGGCAGCTAGTAGGCCGGCGACGACGACCGCCAAGCGCCGCCCGGGCGAGGAGAGGTGCCACCTTCCGTAGGTGTCGTGACAGTAGATTTGGATAGAAAACACTCAAAAGTTTGTAAAACTGATAAAAGTATGTTTGTGAGTATAACAGAACATATTTGGCAGGCAAAACACCCGAGGACAAACCATCCAGTAAAAAAATATTTTGAGGTCACTGTCTTTTCAATTTGTTTTCTATGAGGAACTAGATTTTTGAGGGACCTGGTTGCAGTTCCTATGGCTTCCACTAGATTTTGCTTGATGTTTTTCCTTTGAGAAATTAAGAAGTAGCCCTTTCTTTTCTGAGTGTAGAACCAAGTGGACTGTTTTGTTTGGGGCGCACGACCTGAAACTCGTTTTAAAATACCTAAAGTTGGATTAGGAAAGTTGTTTGAAATGTTTGGATCAAGTTTACAGGTAATTTATTAGATACTTTGTAGTCATGTTGGGCGAGTTGGAACCGGTGTATTTTCTGAATCAAACGAGCCAAATAAATCGACATTTTGGGGATATAACGACAGAATTTATCGAACAAAAGCACCATTTGTGATGTTTAATGGACATATTGGAGCGCCAACAGAGGAAGATCTTCAAAGGTAAGGCATGAATTATATCGTTATTTCTGAGTTTTGTGTCGCGCCTGGCGGGTTGAAATATGATTGTCATGTGTTGGTATGCTGGGCGCTGTCCTCAGATGATCGCATGGTTTGCTTTTCGCTGTAAAACCTTTTTGAAATCTGACACTGCGGCTGGATTAACAAGAAGTTAATCTTTAAACCGATGTATAACACTTGTATGAATTATGAATTATTATTATGATGAGTATTTCTGGTTTTGAATTTGGTGCGCTGCAATTTCACTGGGTGTTGTCAAATTGATCCCGCTAACAGGATTGGCGAGCGAAGGGATCCATAAGACGTTTTAATGTTAGGGATAAGGTTAGCAGTGTGGATAATGTTTGGGACAAGGTTAGCAGTGTGGATAATGTTTGGGACAAGGTTAGCCATGTGGTTAATGTTAGGGACAAGGTTAGCCATGTGGTTAATGATAGGGACAAGGTTAGCCATGTGGTTAATGTCAGGGATAAGGTTAACCATGTGATTAATGTTAGGGATAAGGTTAACCATGTGATTAATGTTTGGGACAATGTTAGCAATGTGGTTAATGTTAAGGTTAATGTTAAGGATACGGTTCGATTTTTAAGAAGATAAATTGTAGAAATTCTTTGTAGCTGTGGTAACTATTGACAACCATTCTCCCTGGTGCGCTCATTAGTTTGGGAACTGGTGCCTCGTTCTAAATCTGTTCAAAACAGTGGTAGCATATGCAGCAGTGGTCATTTGTTTTTTTTGACTTGTAAAAGTGAAATAGGTGTATTAATGATGTTGTTCAAATGCACACATCACTTTACAAACTGTATCATCTCAAAGAAACTACAGGGAGTTAACAAGAATTGTCATCATATTTCTTGCTGCTTCTCGCTGCTTTATTGACAACTCCAACCACCTCGCACCCCTGGGTATTCAGCCAATCAGCGGCTGCCGCTGGAAGAGAAGGGCTTAACTTGATAGAGAGTAAACAGCCCTGTGGTCGTTACAGTAAACGATTAAAGTTATATGACGCTAGGACACAGGACTTTGCCAAACCTCTGGAAACCATTTTGACGTGTTCTGTGTCATTACAGACAAGGCAAAGGAGGTGGTTCTGGACCAATCGACTGCCAATGTGGTTAAGGGTTTGGAGAAATTGTATAATTTTAAGACATAAAATGTTCCACTGGAATTTAGCTTCTAAAGCCCTCTAATTCTGATGCCGTCAGTGAAATTGAAGTCTTAAAAAAAAAGAATGAACAATTTAGTGGTGTCATATTTTGGTGTCTTACCAATCCAGGCTTAGCCATCACTGATTAGCCTATAATAATATGTTTGACTGTGGGGTCTGTAGGAACAGGACTGTGGGGTCTGTAGGAACAGAACTGTAGGGTCTGTAGGAACAGGACTGTAGTAACAGGACTGTAGGGTCTGTACGAACAGGACTGTGGGGTCTGTAGGAACAGGACTGTGGGGTCTGTACGAACAGGACTGTGGGGTCTGTAGGAACAGGACTGTAGGGTCTGTAGGAACAGGACTGTAGGGTCTGTAGGAACAGGACTGTGGGGTCTGTAGGAACTGGACTGTGGGGTCTGTAGGAACAGGACTGTGGGGTCTGTACGAACAGGACTGTGGGGTCTGTAGGAACAGGACTGTAGGGTCTGTAGGAACAGGACTGTGGGGTCTGTAGGAACTGGACTGTGGGGTCTGTAGGAACAGGACTGTGGGGTCTGTAGGAACTGGACTGTGGGGTCTGTAGGAACAGGACTGTGGGGTCTGTAGGAACAGGACTGTAGGGTCTGTAGGAACAGGACTGTAGGGTCTGTAGGAACTGGACTGTGGGGTCTGTAGGAACAGGACTGTGGGGTCTGTAGGAACAGGACTGTGGGGTCTGTAGGAACAGGACTGTGGGGTCTGTACGAACAGGACTGTGGGGTCTGTACGAACAGGACTGTGGGGTCTGTAGGAACAGGACTGTGGGGTCTGTAGGAACAGGACTGTGGGGTCTGTAGGAACAGGACTGTGGGGTCTTTAGGAACTGGACTGTGGGGTCTGTAGGAACAGGACTGTAGGGTCTGTAGGAACTGGACTGTGGCTGTGGGGTCTGTAGGAACAGGACTGTAGGGTCTGTAGGAACTGGACTGTGGGGTCTGTAGGAACAGGACTGTGGGGTCTGTAGGAACAGGACTGTGGGGTCTGTAGGAACAGGACTGTAGGAACAGGACTGTGGGGTCTGTAGGAACAGGACTGTGGGGTCTGTAGGAACAGGACTGTAGGAACAGGACTGTGGGGTCTGTAGGAACTGGACTGTGGGGTCTGTAGGAACAGGACTGTAGGAACTGGACTGTGGGGTCTGTAGGAACTGGACTGTGGGGTCTGTAGGAACTGGACTGTGTGGTCTGTAGGAACAGGACTGTAGGGTCTGTAGGAACTGGACTGTGGGGTCTGTAGGAACAGGACTGTGGGGTCTGTAGGAACAGGACTGTGGGGTCTGGAGGAACAGGACTGTGGGGTCTGTAGGAACAGGACTGTGGGGTCTGTAGGAACTGGACTGTGGGGTCTGTAGGAACAGGACTGTAGGGTCTGTAGGAACTGGACTGTGGGGTCTGTAGGAACAGGACTGTGGGGTCTGTAGGAACAGGACTGTAGGAACAGGACTGTGGGGTCTGTAGGAACTGGACTGTAGGGTCTGTAGGAACAGGACTGTGGGGTCTGTAGGAACAGGACTGTGGGGTCTGTAGGAACAGGACTGTAGGGTCTTTAGGAACAGGACTGTGGGGTCTGTAGGAACAGGACTGTGGGGTCTGTAGGAACAGGACTGTGGGGTCTGTAGGAACAGGACTGTGGGGTCTGTAGGAACAGGACTGTGGGGTCTGTAGGAACAGGACTGTAGGGTCTGTAGGAACAGAACTGTGGGGTCTGTAGGAACTGGACTGTGGGGTCTGTAGGAACAGGACTGTGGGGTCTGTAGGAACTGGACTGTGGGGTCTGTAGGAACAGGACTGTGGGGTCTGTAGGAACTGGACTGTGGGGTCTGTAGGAACTGGACTGTGGGGTGGGCTTAAAGCAGGATTATTGGACTAAGACTTGGGGAGGCCAGGGGGTTAGAGGCTGGCAGGCTCTATAAATGGCTGTTGTAAAACTGACCAGGCCATGTATGACCCTGTGAATCCCTGGAGTACAACATCTTACCTCATCACAGACATCCACCCAGACCCACCCTCCTCAGGAGAAGAAGGGCCACATAGTGTATAAAACCCTCCGAGTGGTCCTCCAGGTCTAACCCTCTCATATCATTACACTTCAACAGAGAGAATGGAATTAAAAAGGGTAGCTTTGAGGGATTGGAGTGTGTAAGCGTTGGCCAAAAGTCCCTACGATCCTGTGACTTCTGAGGGCCAGAGAGAGCATAGTGGCTACGCTGCCCGGCAGAGACAGACAAAGGTAGCTGTGCGCCCAGCTTTAATAATATGAGGCAGGATGACACATCTTCTATAAACAACAGTAGAGGGGTTGGAGAGGTGGTCAATGCACCACTCTAAGAGGGCTGCCCATGACATGGAGCGCCCCACGCAGACAAAAGGTGGAAGGAGAAGAGGGGCAGGAGAGGACACAGTTGACACCACAGGAGAAGAGGGGCAGGAGAGGACACAGTTGACACCACTTGAAACACTCCTCACTGGATGTGCCAGGCTCTGTCAAAAGAAAAAGGACTCTTGAGTGGTGACGAGCCATGGGAGGCTTCCGCTGTGAGTGTGTGTGTGTGCGTGTTTGTGTGTGAGAGAGATAGGGAGGGAGGGAAGGGGAGAAAGGGAGAGGGAGAAAGAGGGGGAGAAGGGGAGAAAGGGGGGAGAAAGGGAAGGAGAAAGGGAGAGGGGGATAGTGGGAGGGAGAGAGGGAGGGAGGGAGAGAGAAAGGGAGAGGGGGAGGGAGAAAGGGAGAGGGGGAAAGGGAGAAAGGGAGAGGGGGAAAGGGAGAGGGGGAGAAAGGGAGATGGAGAGGAAGAGAAAGGGAGGGAGGGAGGTAGAGAGAAAGGGAGAGGGGGAGAAAGGGAGGGAGGGAGAGCCTGTACCTGCATAAGTGTTAGAGTGGCTCTTTGTTACTACAACATTGTGAGCGTTAAAGGGACAGGATTGGCCTTCCTTCGTCACATCGATGATGTCACATACGGTAATCATACAGGTCGTAACAGTAGTCAAGACCACCCACACCAAGCTCTGCACACAAACCAAATTAAAACAGTTCCCAGAGGCCCAACTTCCTCCTATAAAAAACCCCAAACTCTAATTTCCCAATAGTCTAACTTTATTACTCACAGTATGTACAGGAATACCATATTGTATTTCATTGATTTGATATCTCATCTCACCTATCATTGACTCAGGCTAAATCCCCCTCAGCCGCTCTGATGTCAGCAAAAAAAACGGAATTACCTCACCTTTGGTAGACAGTGAAATTAATTGGAATCTGTTATATGAAACAGGATGAAAATATATTTTGTTGGTTACATCGCAGTTAACATTATTATGCAGTAAAACCTATCTCATTTTACCACTTTCATACTAACGACATCAGTCATCCACCAAAGCAAAACACAGTATTTGTACCTTTCCTTTTTCCTCGGAAGCTAAGATATTTCACCCATAGTTTGTTCAGAATCTAAGTGTGTCAGAATATTGTGGTATTTATAATACAGAGCATGTACGTAATTATCTAAATGATTTTGATCTACATTTTAATTTCACAGTTGGAATCCATATTCAGTTAAAATGTGGGATAGTCAAGTTTAATGAAATAGTATTCATTTACAACGACTAGTGTTTCATCATAAATCTAGTCTATTAAAAAAGATTAACTGTGTTTTCATTTGGACAAATGTGTCTTCAGCAGCTCTCAACTTCAAAGGAGAAAACTAATTTTCTCTTAAACGCCTGCTTTGGACAGTTTTGTTATACTTCTCGGTGCTGTGATGAAGTTGTTCCATTAGGAATGTTGGCAGGAGAGAAAGTTTACTAATGAAGTCCACAATGTAATGTAACTTATATCAACACTGTTGGGATGGACATTGGTTCAGCATAGAGGACGCAATACACAGTAACCTAATAAGTGGTTGTTTACATATATGTCAATGTCAAAAGCAAATCTGCATTGATCTTCTTGTAAACACTGATGTTGCTTGTTGTTATGTGTCTAATTATTCTAGCAAGGTGTATATGAGCACACTACATTTCCCCAGTCAGTGGACCAGAGGACATTGTCCAGACGCCTGACTCCAGTGACCCTAGACACATGGTTTACCTACTGGCAACTGACACACTTTGACCTTTGACCTGGTGATCCCATTGGACGCTTGGTCAGGTTCTGCTTGGTCAGTACTAGAATGCAATCTATCCCTCAGCCCCCAACCACAGTCACAGTCAAGGATAGCTCTGTAGCTCTAACCACAGGGTCATGCGTGCCTTGTCCCTTGTCCCACAGCTTGATGTTCTGTGGTTGCAGATGTTTAACATACATATTAATAAAGGGCATGCTGATAATCATTAGTCCAGCTCTGTTTCTTTACAGAGACAGCACGTGTGGATCTCTCGTCACACTGGCTCAGAAAACAAACACATAACTGAAGTGTGTACTGTCATGTCTTTGGCATCATTAAAAGTGAAGACTTATTTTATCAAATCAATTCTCTGTAATTATTATTACATGATTAAGCTAATCATGTAAATGCAATTAACTCGGAAGTCAGGGCACCACGGAAAATCTTCAGAATACAAAGTTATAATTTTCCGAATATAACTCTTCAGATATTTTAATATCTGATTAATTAGTCTTCTAATAATGAATTATTCTTTACCTCACGTCAGTCTCATCTGAACGTCATAGATTGTTGGTTATCTACACGAACCCAGCTTAAACTATGAATCATCCATACACCAATTGGCTTAATCATTTATTTACTAACTATCTAAATAATCACAGAAAATGCATAAACAATCAGTAGATATTGGTTACTAACAAGGATAGGGAAGATTCCCTAATGGGCTAAAGCCAATATGACGGCTTGGTGGACAAAGGGAAGTGAGAAAGAAGCAGGAAAGACAACAAGGTTCACTACACACAGTTGATACTATATTAATCGAAATCCTTTGCACATGAACACTCACTCATTTGGGAAAAATTGCAATCAATATATATTTACGCCCGTGTGTCATGATCTTCATTGTTGGAATCCGGTCCGTCTGCTGGAGAGTTCATCCGAGACTCTCTCTCTCTCTCTCTTCCTGTTTCCCTGAAGATCAAAGTCTTTCGTGGTTAGAATAGATACTTCAGAGTACCATTCATAAATGTTCTCAGAATAGATGTTTCGGCGGTTGTCGGTATTCTCGTACCAGGTTTACGTAATTTCTAGCTGCAGTCTAGTAATTAGTATCTAAGATTTGCTCTTATTCTGTAGGGATCGATAGTCTCAGAGTTCAGCCGTTTCCAGCCAATGATCCACCTGGTATAGTTTTCTAGTTTTGGTGCTCAAACCTGTTACCACCTCAGTTTACACCAAGGTATGCGTAGTCTGAAAAGGATTTCCTCAGGAGGGGGTTTTATTCGTAATAATAGGAACGGGCTGTTCCATGATGCCAGATCTTGTCTGTGCTCACGGGGTCGGGCCAATGACTTAGTTAAACTTTAAAGGGAATACAATTCTATCACATTAAAGGTTTAACAGCAAATTATATCATTTCACAAATAGTTTCATCTTTACTCATTCATTTTATACAATAATTAGATGCAAACACCATAATTTAGAAATATACACATTCGGAGAAAGGGTTATGTGTGTTTCCTGTCCTTCGTGACACCAAATGAAACACACTCAACATAACTGTCCCTCTTGACGGTCGCCTAGGATAGGGGGCGCTACAGCGATTTTTGAAAAAAATTAGTGCCCATTTTAAACGGCCTCCTACTCAAACTCAGAAGCTAGGATATGCATATAATTAATACTTGTGCATAGAAAACACCCTAACGTTTCTAAAACTGTTTGAATGGTGTCTGTGAGTATAACAGAACTCATATGGCAGTCAAAACCCCGAGACAGATCGTAACAGGAAGTGGAATTCTGAATTGCGGACTCAACTTCATCACTTTGCCTATAAATCACACCGTGAGCAATGGTTCATTGAGCACTTCCTATTGCTTCCACTAGATGTCCCCAGTCTTTACAAAGTGGTTTGAGCCTTCTACTGTGAAAACTGACACAATGAGAGTCTGTGGAACGTGGTCACATGAGGAGGGCCATCACCATTATGACGCCGGTGCCCCTGGCTACCCTCCCCTTTCGAAATGTTTTGAAAGACAATGCAATCGTCCCCCTTGAATGTTATTGGAGCTCTGGTTGAAAAAGGCCCTAAAGATTTATGTTATACAACGTTTGACATGTTTGAACGAACCTAAATAAAAAAAAAAGCATTTTATTGAAAGAGGAGTCCCGCGGCCGATGGAGCTTTTGGAGCAGCCTTCAGAACGCGCTAACAACAACAAGCTATTGGGACGTAAAGGATTAACTTTTTCTAACGAAAATACATTTGTTCTGGACCTGGGATCCCTGGAAGTGCTTTCTGATGAAGATAATCAAAGGTAAGGGATTATTGACAATAGTATACAAGACTAGATTTGATATGCGATTGTTCCAAGATGGAGCTGACCTGTATTGCTAGCCTATTGTTCTGAGTATCGCATCCCCTTTTATCGCAAAGTGTGATTACCCAGTAAAGTTATTTTTAAATCTGGCATTACAGGCGCTTTCAAGAGATATTCATCTATACATTTTAGAAAGACAATATTACATTTTAAAAATGTTTTCGAATAGTAATTTAGTAAATTGTAGCGCTGTTTCACCGGATGCATTTGAGGGAAAATAGTTAGTCAACGTCATGCGTCGATGTAAAATGCTGTTTTTATATATAAATATGAACTTTATCGAACAAAAGAATGCATGTATTGTGTAACATGATGTCCTAGGAGTGTCATCTGATGAAGATTGTCAAAGGTTAGTGCTGCATTTAGCTGTTTTTTGGTTATTTGTGATGCATGTGGTTGGTCGGAAAATGGCTATGAGGCTACTTTTACGATATACTCCTCTAACATAATCTAATGTTTTGCTTTTGCTGTAAAGCCTTTTTGAAATCGGACAACGTGGTTCGATTCAGGAGAGGTGTATCTATAAAACGATATAACATAGTGCTATATTTGAAAAAATATATATATTACATTTCGTTATGCTAATGGAGATAGGATTTTTCGCTGGATGTCCGCTGGATGTTCGTCCCGAGCCCGACCAGCGGTTAAGTGTCCACGGACCCTTCCCACATTCTCACAAGTGGACATATAGATTCATTTTCCCATTTTGGGGATTTAGGAGTTTGGCCACATGAAATCCTTTGTTCACTCTGTGGTCTCTCCGCATGAAAAGGGGAAGAGAGTCTCCGCCAGGAATTTACATCCTGAGATAACAGAACCTGGGTGTAGGAGAGAGTGAGAGAGGGGGAAGCCACGATCTACACCCAGAAAAGGCCAAGTCATGACAGAACGCACACAGACACACAGAACACACACACAAACACACACACACGTTCTGATAGCTGTACTTACCAGATATACTTATCCAGAGCAGCAGGAGGAGTCCAGAGATAATATGCTAGTGTGTATGCTAGTGTGATATGCTAGTTTAATATGCTAGTGTGTATGCTATTGTAATATGCTATTGTAATATGCTAGTGTAATATGCTAGTGTAATATACTAGTGTGTATGCTAGTGTAATATGCTAGTGCAATAGTTTTGTGTAATATGATAGTGTGTATATTAGTGTAATAGTGTAATATTTTAGTAATATACTAGTGTGTATGCTAGTGGAATATGATACTGTGTATGCTAGTGCAATATGCTAGTGTAATATGCTAGTGCAATATGCTAGTGAAATATGCTAGTGTAACAAGATATTTTGTATGCTTGTGTAATACGCTAGTGTGTATGCCAGTGTAATATGCTACTGTGTATGCTAGTGCAATATGCTAGTGTAATATGCTAGTGTGTATGCTAGTGCAATATGCTAGTGCAATATGCTAGTGTGTATGCTACTGGGTTTGCCAGTAGGAAAATGGGGGAGTTGGGCGGGTACTCTCTTGTTACCGTCCTGTTGTTGAAGGGTTCATACATGTTGACAGGTGCCCACTTCTTAGAGCCATAATCCTCTCTGAAAGGATCCAAACCAAGCTCTTCCAGGTCAGAGAGAGATGGGTGCCAGGGACCGGGGAGGGATAACACGGTGAAAGAGACTCTGAAAGAACGATATAGAGAGAAACGTATATGTTGAGAGAGTGCTTAAATGCATTCTGAAAGTGGATAGGGGTTAGTGAACCCCAAGGGTCTTTCACACTAACTGTGCGGATTTAAACAGTAGCCAATGAAAGCGTAAGTAAGGGGTGAATGACAAGTTGGCTGGAGGTCTACTTCCATACTGATTATACATTCCCTCTCTCTTTTCTTCTCCTCCCCTCTCTCCACGGCTCCTCTCCTCTGGTTTCCTGACAGAGCCCTCTCCTGAGCGTTTGAGACTTCTTTAAATCTTTAAATCGTGGGGGATTAAACACACCAAGCTTTAGGCTTCCTTCAAATTAAACTGGGGCAGAATCACTCAATAATCCACACACAAAAAAAGCAGAACACTGACTTTGGCGGGTCGCACACGTGATAGGAACAGGATGCAACAGGAGAGAGGGGAAAATAAGTACATATATAAATTTATACATATATAAATGAAGAAAACCACATAGTGTTCCCAGCTTTGCGAAATTACATGATGCAATTCTGATAAACATGCTCTGCAATTTATTGAACTTTTTGGCCAGTTAACTGAAATATGTAATATTGTCATAACTCCTGTGACAGCTTGGCTTCTGGGAAACTTTCATCTCCAAGTTAAATCAACATTTTTTACAATTACTTGAGTTCTCTGGCCGCATCCACACTAGGGTAGCAAAATTCCCGGGAACTTTCAGTAAATTCCCTGGTTTTTCAGAAGTTCTGGTTGGAGGATTCCAGATTTCCTGCTTGTTCCTGTCTGATTCTGGGAATCCTCCAACTGGGATTTCGGGAAAAACGGAATTTATTCAACATTCCTGGAATTGTTCAACCTTAATCAGCACGGATGTGGCACGGTGAAAAATAAATGGGGACAATTAGCGCTGTATCCAATTTCACTGATATATTAAAATAGTCAGACAAAAGTATTTGTGTAATTTGTCAGTGTGTGTCTGTGTAGATTTTTCATGCAGAATTCCTGTACGTATTTATGTAAGAGGAGGAACAGTCCATTGCTTCGGTACTGTACATTGATATTGACTTGACAGTCAGACATTTGCCTCCATGGAGTCAGGTGTATATGGAACTCAGGTGTGTGAGGGGTGAGGAGTGCCCTAGGTCCTCCTGGTACAGGGTGAGGGTGGAGATCAGGGATGAGGGTGGAGATAAGGTGTGAGGAGTACCTTCGGTCCTCCTGGTACAGGGTGAGGGTGGAGATGAGGGGTGAGGAGAAGTGCACTAGGTCCCCCTGGTACAGGGTGTAGGTGGAGATGAGGGGTGAGGAGTACCCTCGGTCCTCCTGGTACAGGGTGAGGGTGGAGATGAGGAGAGCCCTAGGTCCTCCTGGTACAGGGTGAGGGTGGAGATGAGGGGTGAGAAGTGCCTAGTTCTCCTCCTGACCTTTCCTCCCCTGGGATCTGTTGTAGGCACATGCTGTTTGTTTGAGCCAATGTATAATACTCCCATTCAGTCCAAGGAGCTCCTCAGTTGCACCTTGTGGCTTTCCTTTCCTCTGCCATTAAAGCAGGCAGAGCTGTATAGTAGGCCCTGGCTGGGGCTAGCATACATATTCATCACCTGCTCATGAAAGCACAGTGAAAGTGGACACTAGGGCTGTGGTTACTACTGTGGTTTTCTTTAACTTAGTCTGTATGTCTGAACGTTTGGCTGACTGGCTGTCTGGTGAAGAGTGTATTCTGAACCATGCCTCATTGATGTGAACCATGCCTCATTGAGGTGAACCATGCCTCATTGAGGTGAACCATGCCTCATTGATGTGAACCATGCCTCATTGATGTGAACCATGCCTCATTGAGGTGAACCATGCCTCATTGAGTTGAACCATGCCTCATTGAGGTGAACCATGCCTCATTGAAGTGAACCATGCCTCATGGAGGTGAACCATGCCTCATTGAGGTGAACCATGCCTCATTGAAGTGAACCATGCCTCATTGAGGTGAACCATGCCTCATTGATGTGAACCATGCCTCATTGAGGTGAACCATGCCTCATTGATGTGAACCATGCCTCATTGATGTGAACCATGCCTCATTGATGTGAACCATGCCTCATTGAGGTGGAGTGAATTTTATAGCTGTCTCATTTAATGTGATCTGTTCACAATGCTAACTTAAATATAGCAAAACTTTATTTGAAGGCTTGCTTCTGAATATTGACTAAATGTATACATCATGAAGAACAGCCCTGTTACATTCATTGACAACCTGTTTGGGATAGGGGGCAGTATTTTCACGTCCGGTTGAAAATTATGCCCAAAGTAAACTGCCTGCTACTCAGGCCCAGAAGCTAGGATCTGCATATAATTGTTAACTGTTAAAATTATGTCTGTGAGTATAACATAACTTATTTGGCAGGCGAAACCCCGAGGGCAAACCATCCAGGATTTGTTTTTTGAGGTGACAGTGTTTTCAATTGTTTTCTATGTGGATCTAGATTTCTAAGACACTTGCTTGCAGTTCCTATCGCTTCCACTGGATTTCAACAGTCTTTAGAAATTGGTTGATGTTTTTCTTTTGAATAATGAAGAATTATGGCTGTTCAGAATGAGGGTCGAGTCTAGTGTATTGTTGTGGTTGGGGCGCGCGACCTGAAAGCTCACCTCCACTTTGTTTTCTTCCTGTATTGAACACTGTTTATCCCATCTTAAATTTTATTGATTATTTATGTTAAAAAATACCTAAAGTTGTATTAGGAAAGTTGTTTGAAATGTTTGGATTAAGATTACAGGTAATTTATTAGATATTTTGTAGTCATGTTGTGAGAGTTGGAACTGGTGTTTTTCTGAGTCAAACGCGCCAAATAAATGGACATTTTGGAGATATAACGACAGAATTTATTGAACAAAAGGACCATTTATGATGTTTATGGGACATATTGGAGTGTCAACAGAAGATCTTCAAAGGTAAGGCATGAATTATATCGTTATTTCTGAGTTTTGTGTCGCGCCTGGCAGGTTGAATTGTGATTGTCATGTGTTTGTTTGATGGGGTGTTGTCCTCAGATAATAGCATGGTTTGCTTTCACAGTAAAGCCTTTTTGAAATCTGACATGGTGGCTAGATTAACAAGAAGTTAAGCTTGAATTTGGTGTATTGCACTTGTGAATGTATGAAAGTTAAATATAAAAAAAAAATACATGAATTTCGCACTCTGCTATTTCACCGGATGTTGTGGAAACGTTCCGCTAGCGGAACCCCTAGCCGTAAAAGGTTTAATGTAATGGTTTATGTTGAAGTGTATAACCATTTGTAATCAGATCTTTTTATAAAGCGCTACGAACATACTTAAGAAAATACAGAGGAAACATTTCAATCCTATTATTGTATAATAAGTGCTATGTAATTGGCATTGGGGTTTCAGAAAATAGGGTATTTTTTTGGGAAAGTGTTTCTTGCGAGTGATTATCTGTAATGAGGGCATGTGTGTGCCAGCCCGATGGTATTTTCATTTGACGGTGGTCGACTCAACATTTCAGAGGTTACGTTTTTATTCTCTCAATGGTACTGGTTCACACTTATAGGTCATTAGTCCAAGTCATTGATTTCAATTTTCCAGCTTTAACATCTGTTTTATGTTAAACGTCATAAATTTGAAGTGAACACATACCAAGGTCATGACAGACATATGGTGCCATCAGGGGCGGACTTAGTGATTTGGAGACCCCAAGCAGAGGCCAGTCTGAGAACCCCCCTGAACTCTGTCAGGGTGGAATAATCCATTATTAACGAGTGGAGCATGGAGGGGCCTCAAGCTAAAAAATTAAAACAAACGATTACAAGTATACTTTTTTTTAAAATTATGCCCAGCTCATGATGTCCGTTGATGTGAGGCCTGAGGCATTTGCCTCTTCTGCCTAATGGTAACTCCGCCACTGGGTGCCATAATGATTTTCAGCAGCACCAACACAGCTAGCAGTAAAGGAGGTCTATGGTCCTGGTTAAGCTCCTCTCACAGAACTCTATTGTAGCTCTGTAACTCCAGGTGTTTCTTTCAAAACCGTTGCTTGGCATGAGAAGGAAGCCAAAACACCTTAAAATGAGCAAATTGCCCCCTTTTTGGGAGGAAAAGTAAATTGAGCATCAATTGGAGTATATTCCACCAGCATTATTTACATAGCTGTCACTTTATGTTGCTGAGAAGCAGCTCATAATTCTGTTTGGATTTCCATTTTGCAGACAGCTCTGATCTCATCCCTGAACCTACATAGTGTTCTGTCCTGCTCCTACGCTCTCTTCTCTTTCTGCTCCTACACCACAGTCTGTTGGTTGGTGGGTGTGGGAGAGCATTGAGGGAGAGACTGGAGTCTGTTGGTTGGTGGGTGTGGGAGAGCATTGAGGGAGAGACCGGAGTCTGTTGGTTGGTGGGTGTGGGAGAGCATTGAGGGAGAGACCGGAGTCTGTTGGTTGGTGGGTGTGGGAGTAGATACCGGAGTCTCTTTGTTGGTGAGAGTGGGAGGAGAGACTGGAGTCTGTTGGTTGGTGAGAGTGGGAGTAGATACCGGAGTCTGTTGGTTGGTGGGTGTAGGAGTGTGTTGAGGGAGAGACAAGAATATGTTTGTTGGTGGGTGTGGGATTGCATTGGGGAGAGACCGGAGTCTGTTGGTTGGTGGGTGTGGGAGTGGAAGTGCATTGGGGGAGAGACCGGAGTCTGTTGGTTGGTGGGTGTGGAAGTGCATTGGGGGAGAGACCGGAGTCTGTTGGTTGGTGGGAGTAGAGACCGGAGTGTCTTTGTTGCTGAGAGTGGGAGTAGAGACTGGAGTCTCTTTGTTGGTGGGTGTGGGAGTGTGTTGAGGGAGAGACAAGAATATGTTAGTTGGTGGTGTGGGAGTGCATTGGGGGAGAGACCTGAGTCTGTTGGTTGGTGGGAGTGCATTGGGGGAGAGACCGGAGTCTGTTGGTTGGTGGGTGTGGGAGTGCATTGGGGGAGAGACCGGAGTCTGTTGGTTGGTGGGTGTGGGAGTGCATTGGGGGAGAGACCGGAGTCTGTTGGTTGGTGGGAGTGCATTGGGGAGAGAGACCGGAGTCTGTTGGTTGGTGGGAGTAGGAGTGTGTTGAGGGAGAGACCGGAGTCTATTTGTTGGTGGGAGTGGGAGTGTGTTGAGGGAAAGACCGGAGTCTGTTGGTTGGTGGATGTGGGAGTGCATTGGGGGAGAGACCGGAGTCTTTTGATTGGTGGATGTGGGAGTGTGTTGGGGGTGAGACCGGAGATGAGGCTGCATGTCACAATGTATTTCAAAAGCAGAAAAATCTGACATTTAATTAGACAAGACAGATGCACAAAGACTTAGCAAGCATTAAAGAATCAGCAAGCATTAAAGAATCAGCAAGCATTAAAGACCAATGTTGTGAGAGGCGGCGGGAACATACAGCTACTATAAAATAACTATAAGGCTGTACAGTTCAACCAAATACAGATCTGTCGCTACATGTCTCTGTTGAAGCTGTCCTCAGCATGTAACCAGCCAGCGTGGGGCTAGAAGATCATACAATTCCCTAGAAACCCTTTGCCAGGAGGATACAGCAGTCCGGCTAACAGACACATGTAGGACATGTAGATGTAGTATGCCTTGTTAGAGTTATGTCCATTGATCTAGTTTTCCTCAGAAGGCCATGTGTTCTTCGTCTAAAGACCCTTACTGAGTGCTTTGTACGACTGTGTCTGCCTCCCATGATCTACTTGGGCGCTCAGCAGCCCACTCATTTTCTGCTCCTCTCGCCAGCGCTGTGAAAAGAGAAGAACAAGATCAGAGTGAGGGGGGGGGAGGATTCTGTCAGGTTAGGCAGGGCGACATTCGGCGAAGAGCAGCGAGGACGTACAGCCTGGAGTTGAAGACACAGTCAGAGTGCCTTCCCATGAAGCACCACCACCCACAAAAATAAAAAAAGAACATTCCCAAATGTTTCCTCAGAAGGTGGGAGGAGTGGGTAAAAAACCCCCAGGGCTGTAGCTGCAGTTTGGCTGTGAATCAGTGAGGATGGTGAAGTCTAGGTGTAGAGGACAGCCTGCATTTTCTCTTTGGTGAGGCACAGGAGTTGACTTGCGGTGATTGACAGCTCCTGGGTTTTTAGTTGTGATGTTTACCCTCTCCCTGGCTCAGCCTGTCTGACTGTGTGGGCTTATCCCCTTGTTTGTACATTATGTTTGAGAGGGAAATGGTTTCCTGCTGAAACACACAGCTACATGTTTGTAGCTGCAGGCATGCCCTGCAAATTACGTACAGTTTATGGTTTGCTGGGTTTTTCTACGTCTACCGCATATTTGACATCAATTACAAAACAATGCAGACACTCTCTCACCTTCTCTCTTGCTCTCTCTGTCTCTCTCGCTCTCTCTGTCTCTCTCTCTCTCTCTCTCGCTCTCTCTGTCTCCCTTTCTCTCTCGCTGTCTCTCTTTCGCTCTCTCTCTCGCTCTCTCTCTCTCTCTCACTCGGTCTCTCTCTCCTTCTCTCTTGAACATACACAAGGTAATACAAGTGGAGTGAGGAGAGAGGAGAAGATTCATGCTCTTCATTTTCGTTCTGATCTCTCACCCCTCTGGACCACGGACATTACTACTGACCCTGGGGAGAGTAGAGAGGGGAGTCTGAACCACTGACCCTGGGGAGAGTAGAGAAGGGAGTCTGAACCACTGACCCTGGGGAGAGTAGAGAAGGGAGTCTGAACCACTGACCCTGGGGAGAGTAGAGAGGGGAGTCTGAACCACTGACCCTGGGGAGAGTAGAGAGGGGAGTCTGAACCACTGACCCTGGGGAGAGTAGAGAGGGGAGTCTGATGCCCCCACCGAGCCAGCTGAGCACCCAGGCAAAGAAACTAAATTACAGGTCTCTCACGCCAGTGTTTGGGAATGCATTGCAATTTTTCCGAGACCCAATATGAAAGCCATAATCCACAAGGCAGAAGCGAGAAATATGAGTCTGGTATATCGTCTGGGTCTTATATATGAGTCTGTCATTTCACACTCTCTCTGCCTTTTCACGTCCCTTACTATTCACAACCCGGCCCTTAAATTGACTGACCATTTAGGTTGGCGATGACGGCAGTGTCTGGAAGAGAGGGGGCCACTCCAACCTCAAGTTGACTTTTTTTCATTCTTTTTTTTCTCAAAATGGCCACCTAATGATGTGGCTTTCTAATAGGGCTCTGCTGTGAATTACATTGTTCTGTTTTTTTCTCTCAAAATGGCCGCCTAGATATGTGGCTTTCTAATAGGGCTTCGCTATGAATTACATTGTTCTGTTTTTTTTTCTCAAAATGGCCGCCTAGTTATGTGGCTTTCTAATAGGGCTGTGCTGTGAATGACATTGTTCTGTTGTTTTCTCAAAGGAGTCACACGTGATTAGACAAAGCTGTTTGCTCCTTGGCAGCCTTACGCGTCAACATGAGTTATGACCGGCTTTCTAACAAGCATCAGATTTTACGCTAGGAAAGCAGCACCGGTCCGACAACTGGTGCGAGCACACCTCTCAAACCAACAGGGAAATTAAAAAAGGCATTTCAACTAATCATTTAATCTCATCGGCATTCACCTAGTTTCCTTCCAGTGTTTCTCTTATTGTTCTGATCTCATCCCTTCCAACAATGCTGGAGACATTCTTTAATAATGCCTTGGCATTCTCAAATAAATCCACAGCCCAGTTGAAGGATAAAAGTTAATGACCTTAGCATGTCATTTTCAGAGACTTTTGCCTTTGGAGTCTCTCCTTTGAAAGCACCTCAGAGCTCAATGGCACAGAACAGACGAGAGTGAGCCCCTCTGCCATTGGACGTATAATGACATCTTCTATTATATGCCAGAATGTTTACAGGCCATAAAACCATAACAGAGCTTATTGTGGAGATCCCATGGACAGGAGAAAGAAGAAGAGCACATGTGGTAAATTCTCAATAAATAGTTCTGTTTTTCAGTGCTTAGCCAACATGTATCTAGAGATAACGGTAAAAAAAGTGCATTTGAGAAGATAACTGAGAATACCCTAGAACAGTATTTTATTGGAATATTTATATGTTTCTGCTTGTGAGAATTTGTATTGCTTTTTACTATTGTCACTCATCAGAACTTCTGGGACCTTTAAATTGATCTAGACCCTTTGACACTGCTCATGACTCAACTCACTGCTATTTCCTCTGTACAAAGTGAATCCCAGTACATCTCTCCTCTCACTTCACCAAATCTACCGAGGTCACATGGTGCTATCTCCAAGCATCATGGGTAGTAAATCCTCGTCGCAGAGCAGGTTAGTGAGAAGCTCTGTGGAGGCTGAAATTAAATCAATGTTACCTCCCATCACACTGCTGAAATCCAACCCCAGTTAGCTGAGCTCCTAGCCTCCTAGCCTCCTAGCTCAAATAAGGATCCTAGCTCTGACTAGTCTATTAGAATACAGACTGTTTTTTTTGTGTAATGGATAACATTTTCACCTCACCCATTTTCTTTTTAATGTTCCCAGATAGCCTTGGCTGAGCTCCCGAACATAAATGTCTGATTTGTTGTAGGTTAACTGGAGTATGGGGGAGGGGGGGAGTCGTATATTGCATAGCAGGGGTTGCTGAGTGGTACATCAATTTGGGAAATTGAGGGGGAGCCAGAGGTTTGCTGGTTACAGTTCTACACTGCAGATGTTGCACATGGTTCCCAGGCAGGTAGGGGCACATAGCTCATTTGAAGGACCTTTTTAACCAATGGACTACAGATGGAAAGGTAAGTGGTTGTGGTTAGTGCATTTTCAGCAGGAGGAGCAATCAATGCTTTTGTGACATTCTGATTTCAAAGGGGCAACTTCACTGTGAATCTACATTTTAAATATGCCGTCCTATGAAGTTCCTCTGAAGTTCCTATGAAGTTCATAATGATAAGTTTGGACTTTGATTTCTTGATTCATTCTTGTAGTAATGAGCTCGATGAGAAGCACACTGCCTAGACTTGTCAATGAGACACCTCAAACATTCTATCTGCAATTTGTGTAGAAGCAACTGTCTACAGCCGTTCCACCAATCACGTTCCACCAATCATGTTCCACCAATCATGTCAGCTCTAATTGAAAAGGTGAAATCTGAAAATCTTTTCTTCTGTTACATAAATCTGGAGCTTGTAAACACAGACCACATCTATCAGAGCTCGCTCTACGGCTTGGCATGGTCTTATCTGGAATGTAAATCATTGTGTGTGTGTGTGTGTGTGTGTGTGTGTGTGTGTGTGTGTGTGTGTGTGTGTGTGTGTGTGTGTGTGTGTGTGTGTGTGTGTGTGTGTGTGTGTGTGTGGTTGATGAGGAGAAAGACCTGTCAGTCTTGTCTCGTGGCAGGTTATCTGGTCCTTCCTATACAAACCATCAGAGAAGAGTGATTTAGGGTGATGAAGAGCTGTGCTGTAGGATGAAGGACAGGCCGTCTCTTAGTGGGCCTCTCAGCCATTTACTCATTAACCCATACACCATTACAGTAACCCATACACCATTAGAGCAACCCATAATTACAGTAACCCATACACCATTACATTAACCCATACACCATTAGAGCAACCCATAATTACAGTAACCCATACACCATTACAGAATACACCATAAAAAATAACCCATACACCATTAAAATAACCCATACAACATTAAAGTAACCCATACACCACTACAGAATACATCATTAACATAACCCATACACCATTAAAGTAACCCATACACCACTACAGAATACATCATTAAAATAACCCATACACCATTAAAGTAACCCATACACCACTACAGAATACATCATTAAAATAACCCATACACCATTAAAGTAACCCATACAACATTAGAGTAACCCATACACCATTAGAGTAACCCATACACCATTAAAATAACCCATACACCATTACAGTAACCCATACACCATTAGAGCAACCCATAATTACAGTAACCCATACACCATTACAGAATACACCATAAAAAATAACCCATACACCATTACAGTAACCCATACACCATTACAGTAACCCATACACCATTAGAGAATACATAATTAAAATAACCCATACACCATTAAAGTAACCCATACACCATTAGAGAATACATAATTAAAATAACCCATACACCATTAAAGTAACCCATACAACATTAGAGTAACCCATACACCATTAGAGTAACCCATACACATTTAAAATAACCCATACACTATTACAGTAACCCATACACCATTACAGAAGACATCATTAAAATAACCCATACACCATTAAAGTAACCCATACATCATTAAAATAACCCATACACCATTAAAATAACCCATACACCATTAGAGTAACCCATACACCATTAAAGTAACCCATACATCATTAAAATAACCCATACACCATTAAAATAACCCATACACCATTAGAGTAACCCATACACCATTACAGTAACCCATACACCATTACACTAACCCATAGACAACTAAAGAAACCCATACACCATTACAGTAACCCATACACCATTACAGTAACCCATACACCAATGCAGTAACCCATACACGATTACAGTCAACCATAATTACACTAACCCATACACCATTACACTAACCCATACACCATTAGACTAACCCATAGACAACTAAAGAAACCCATACACCATTACAGTAACCTATACACCATTACAGCAACCCATACACCCCTACTGTAACCCATACACCATTACATCTCTGATCCTTCATTAGAGGTAGACCTAAGGGCCAAGGACAGCACATATCACTAAACAGTGACCTCTTCCAGGACAGTCTGACAAATTACAGATGACGGAACAGGACCAACTGAAATGACAGAACAGGACCAATTGAAATTACAGAACAGGAACAACTGAAATGACAGGTGACAGAACAGGACCAAATGAAATGACAGATGACAGAACAGGACCAACTGAAATGACAGATGACGGAACAGGACCAACTGAAATGACAGATGACATAACAGGACCAACTGAAATGACAGATGACAGAACAGGACCAACTGAAATGACAGATGACAGAACAGTAACCAACTGAAATGATAGATGACAGAACAGGACCAACTGAAATGACAGATGACAGAACAGGCCCAAATGAAATGACAGATGACAGAACAGGACCAACTGAAATGACAGATGACAGAACAGGACCAACTGAAATGACAGGTGACAGAACAGGACCAAATGAAATGACAGATGACAGAACAGGACCAACTGAAATGACAGATAACATAACAGGACCAACTGAAATGACAGATGACAGAACAGGACCAAATGAAATGACAGAACAGGACCAATTGAAATGACAGGTGACAGAACAGGACCAAATGAAATGACAGATGACAGAACAGGGCCAAATGAAATGACAGATGACAGAACAGGGCCAACTGAAATGACAGGTGACAGAATAGGACCCAACTGAAATGACAGAACAGGCCCAACTGAAATGACAGAGGGAGCAAAGCCAATGCAGACCATCAGGCACTCCTGCACCTGCAACAAACTGCCATTACAGTAAAACTTGCCACTCTGGAATTGGTTTACTCAGCCATATGTAAACCACCCAGCAGTTTACTTGTACTGGACATTGAAGGCTCATTAGCATTGTCTCTCAAACAGGCCAATATATTGATTGCATTAAACAGTTTAAGTTTTACTGAAACAGAAGCCGGTGTTTGGAGGATATATTAGCAAGGTGTTGTTATGCCCGAGACGAAATCGAGGGCCGGCATAACATGTGAATATATCCCCCAAACACCTGCTTAGAGGGCATTATCACATTTATACAAAGGGTTACCAACATATTGAAATAGTGATTGACATATTTTCATTAAAAATGATGTTTTTATGATTTTTTTCACAATATTTCATCCTTCCACAATATATAGTTCTGACACAAATCTAAGGTTGCTACCCAAACTGGCTGGTCACTCGTTCTATCATTTCGGTTGCCAGAGATGCGACCCAGTCGTTCAGTCTTTTTATCTTGTACCTATGGACGCGACCCAGTCATTTGTTCTAAATGTTCCATTGCCATACTGGCTGGTAATGTTCTTCCCTTGCTTGCTAGCAAGCCAACTATGGCTAACTTGCAGTCACTTCAAACAGTGCAGCCAGAATAACAGCAAAGTAGTTGCATTTTCATTTGTTTAAACTCGTTTCGTTTTATCGTTTTACCGTTTTCAATTGACATTTCGTTGTATAGATCTATAAAAATGATCCCAGCTGATTCATGACTTCGACTGGCTGAGAAACGCTGCCTGCCTTTCTCTGTCGCCCCGACTCCCGACCCCTACACGTTCATTACTATGGGACAGCTGGAGATCGAATTTCAATATTGAAACAATGTTGCAAATGTCAGAGAGACAGACAGCAAGGTTTATACAAATTTCCGTGGTCTTAAAGAAATGTGAGATAATGTCTCGATATTTTTATAGTGGAGATCAAGTTTATAAATTGCCTGGCTGGGCTGATGAGACAGTGGATTGAGCAGTCAGATGGAACAGAGTAAACAGGCATTTCAACGTCATAGATTTAGCCGGTGGTAATTTGTGGAATAGACACCGGCTGGAATGTGGTTTAATCAATAAGCATCCAGGATTAGACCCACCCGTTGTCTAAACAATTATTTCATTTATGTCAATCAACTGGTTCCATTATTTTCTGTGAAAAAGGAGCGCAGTAAAAAAAAACTGTACCTATTACTGAGCTGAACTCATGATTGTTTTTGTTCGATTCCTGAGATGAACTAAAACCGCTACTGAGAAGGTCTCTGTAAATGGTAAAATGTAGGTATATGGCTTTGCTGCTGCCTGTGCGTAGTCTGACAGTACCCCAATAGGCATTAATACTATAGTCACAGTGCATAACTCAACTGAGATCAGATATGATTAAATGTGATTTGGTTTTTTCAAAGGCATACCGCCATCTGTTTAGTGACTTCTGGTAAAGAAAATGTAATTAGAGTATGACATTAAATAAAGGTGTCGTTCATGGACTTAATATCATACAGATGCTTGCATTCAGAGAAGGGTGGGGTTAAATGCGGAAGACACATTTCAGTTGAATACATTCAGTTGGACAACTGACTAGGTATCCCCCTTTCCCTTTTCCCTTTTCATTCACAGTCATTTACTTTTGTTCAGCTCTTTCATGGACTTTTCTGTCTAAAATGATCATTTCCCCAAAACATGCACAGTAGGTGTAATTACAACTCATTATAGAAGTGAATGCCAAATCCAGAATACAACTACTTTCATTGTGTTAATCAATCTGTCATTCAGAGAATACAATAATTTATTTTTGCTACCCCCCCCCCCAAAAAAACGGCATTCTTTATTATATACAATTATAGAATTATACACCATGAAGCTGCCAGTGGAAGATAAACACATTTAATATAGAGAGTAAGGGGACCACACAGATGTATCCCATAGCGCCACACACACACACACACACACACACACACACACACACACACACACACACACACACACACACACACACACACACACACACACACACACACACACACACACAGGAGGGTGTGTGTGTGTGTATATATCAACGTTACATCTCAGGGCACTCTTCAAACTGAGCTCTTATTCTCTGGAATTTGTTGAACCAAGACTATGTGAAAATATGCACGTGAGCAATTACATTCCCAAGTCCAAGTGCCAACTGCTTGCTCTCTGCCTGTGTCTGATGTGTTGGTGAGTGTGTGTGCCACGTACAGCTGGCCACTTATAACTTTGAATGCCACTAACAGTATTTAGTGATAAGGGAGCATAAAAGAGGATCCCTTCCTAGCAACTCAGATATAATTATATTTAATTTATCCTCTCATAGCTCTGATAACACTTTGTGTTTAGGAGCTGATGTGTGTCACCCCGACTGACTGCCTTTTTAAGTTAATGTAGTCACCAAACACTTACAAAAAAATGAAGAACACCTTCCTGATATTGAGTTGCACCCCTCAGAACAGCCTCAATTTGTCGGGGCATGGACGAAAGTTTTCCACAGGGATGCTGGCCCATGTTGACTCCAATGCTTCCCACAGTTGTGTCAAGTTGGGTGGTGGACCATTCTTGATACACAAAGGAAATGGTGAAGTTCTTGACACACTCAAACTGGTGCACTTGCCATCAACTACCATACCCAGTTCAAAGGTACTTAAATATTTTTCCTGCCCATTCACCCTCTGAATGGCACACACACACAATCCATGTCTCAATTGTCTCAAGACTTATAAATCCTTCATTAAAGTCTCCTACCCTTTATCTATACTGATTGAAGTGGATTTAATAAGTGACATCAATAAGGAATTATTGTTTTAACCTGGTCAGTCTATGTCATGAAAAGAGCCCGCGTTCATAATTTTTTGTATACTCAGTGTACGTCTACCAGCCAAGAACACCTTTTAATTTAGTCACTGAACACCTATGTCATCAGCCGAGCGGCCATGCACACTCACTCACACTCACTCACACTCACACACACACACACACACACACACACACACACACACACACACACACACACACACACACACACACACACAGACACACACACAGACACACACACAGACACAGACACACACACAAATACACAAATACACACAAACACACTACTACCCTTCCTTCTGATTAATAGCCAACACAAACCAACAGTTTTGGGTTACAAAGAGAGCAGCTCCCAGAATGCTCAGGGAAGCAATCTAAAAGACCTCTGCTTGAGAGAATCAAACTTTGCATTCCAGCTCACTATCTCATTAAATACATTACCAGCACAAAGACATTAAGAGACACAACAACATTCAGAGACACAACAACATTCAGAGACACAACAACATTCAGAGGCACAAAAACACTCAGAGACACAACAACATTCAGAGACACAACAACATTCAGAGACACAACAACGTTAAGAGACAACAACATTCAGAGACACAACAACATTCAGAGACACAACAACATTCAGAGGCACAACAACATTCAGAGACACAACAACACTCAGAGGCACAACAACATTCAGAGGGACAACAACATTCAGAGGGACAACAACATTCAGAGGCACAAAAACACTCAGAGGCACAAAAACACTCAGAGACACAACAACACTCAGAGACACAACAACACTCAGAGACACAACAACACTCAGAGACACAACAACACTCAGAGACACAACAACACTCAGAGACACAACAACGTTAAGAGACACAACAACATTCAGAGGGACAACAACATTCAGAGACACACGGACATTCAAAGACCAAATTTATTCACGCCTCCACATTTATATATACTTCATGTCAATAAAATTGCTTTGTAATTTGCACATTGTGTTTTTACATGCAGTATATCTCAAGGCGGGAATGTTGGTCAGCTTTTAACAAGCTATTCGTGTACTCTCCTCCTTTCACTGTAACATGCAGACTGACAACATCCACGTTTTATTATGCAAATAAACTATTAAACGCTTTGCAACCCAACCCTGATTCTGTCAGGTTGTTACGTCCCTGTCTTGCAGCATGTTTATCTGTTGTGCTCTGGTTTTTGGGGCATTGGTCTCCTAAGATCAAGCTGTGAAAACTAAGGGATATTTTTATGTGGTGATTACGCTAGCTGGTGTCGTTAAAGAAGACTGTTCTAAGGCTGGTTCTGGGACGGACCTGTACTGGCAGGTTCCTGCTGTAATTAGTATACACACATCTCTCTTCCCACCTCTATCTTCACACACACCCACATATACACACACACACACACACACACACACACACACACACACACACACACACACACACACACACACACACACACACACACACACACACACACACTTCAGCTGCTGCCTGAACACATCCCTTTCTGCCTGTGGTTTGACCAACTCTCACAGGCCTTAAACTAAAAATACATGATCATTAAAATCCTTGACACAGACAGATACTATCTTTTCCCTTCCTGCTGTGAAGAATGTCACATCGTTTTCCTCAGCACATTATCTTGACCTTGAAAGCTAGGCTTTTTGTTCAGAAATTCCCTCCCTTAACTTTTCTAGGGTAGGGGGCAGTATTTTCATTTTCGGATGAAAAGCGTGCCCAGAGTAAACTGCCTGCTACTCAGACCCAGAAGCTAGGATATGCATATTATAAGTCGATTTGGATAGAAAACACTCAGACGTTTCTAAAACGGTTTGAATGATGTCTGCGAGTATAACAGAACTCATATGGCAAGCAAAAACCTGAGAGAAATCCAACCAGGAAGTGGGAAATCTGAGGTTTGTAGATTTTCAAGTGATTGCCTATCCAATATACAGTGTACATGGGGTCATATTGCACTTCCTAAGGCTTCCACTAGATGTCAACAGTCTTTAGAATGTTGTTTCAGGCTTCTATTGTAAAAGGGGAGCGAATAAGAGCAATCACAGTAGGTGGCTCAGCAGAAAGGCTTTAGTTATTGATCGCGTGCGGCTGTGAGCGCGAGCTCCATTCCCTTTCATTTCTAAAGACAAAGGAATTGTCCGGTTGGAATATTAATAACCTGTTGGGGCTAGGGGGCAGTATTGAGAATTTTGAAAAAAATATGTGCTCATTTTTAACTGCCTCCTACACCAACTCGGAAGCTAGGATATGCATATTATTAACATATTTGGATAGAAAACACTCTGAATTTTCTAAAACTGTTTGAATGGTGTCTGTAAGTATAACTGAACTCATATGGCAGTCAAAACCCTGAGACAAATTCTGACAGGAAGTGGATACCTGATGTGTTGAATTACTTTTAAGCCTATGCCATTGAAACACACAGGGACTTATTATTCATTGAGCACTTCCTACGCCATCCACTAGATGTCACCAGTCTTTACAAAGTGGTTTGATTCTTCTACTGTAAAAACTGACCGAACAAGAGACTTGGAACGTTGGTCATAAGCGCATGGCCAATACTACTCTGGCGCACGAGTGCATGTTTGGGTACTCTCGTTCCAATACGTTTTAAAAGAGATTGCAATCGTCCGCCTTGAATATTATTGAAGTTCTGATTGAAAAAGGCCCTAATGATTTATGCTATACAACGTTTGACATGTTTGAACGAACGTAAATATTTTTTTCCCCCTCTTTGGTAAAGACAAGTCCGGTGGGCGTCGTTCATGTTTTTGAGTAGCCTGCAGGACGCGCTAACAACACAGAGCTTTTTGGACATAAATTATGAGCTTTTCCGAACAAAACTACATTTGTTATGGACCTGGGATACCTGGAAGTGCCTTCTGATGAAGATAATCAAAGGTAAGGTATTATTTACATAGTATTTTTGATTTTAGATCTCTCCAACATGGCGCCTAGTCTGTATCGCAAAGCCTATTTTTCTGGGCGCAGTACTCAGATTATTGCAAAGTGTGATTTCCCAGTAAAGTTATTTTTAAATCTGGCAATGCGGTTGCGTTCATGAGATGTTAATCTATAATTCTTTGAATGACAACATAATATTTTACCAATGTTTTCGAATAGTCATTATTTCATTTGTTGTGCTGATTGACTGAAGATTGTCAAAGGTTAGTGCATAATTTTAGCTGGTTTTCTGCTTTTGGTGACGCCTGTCTTTGCATTGACAAAACATTACACACAGCTATTTTCAATGTACTGTCCTAACATAATCTAACTTTATGCTTTCGCCGTAAAGCCTTTTTAAAATGGGACAACTTGGTTAGATTAAGGAGATTTTTATCTTTCAAAGGGTGTAAGATAGTTGTATGTTTGAGAAATTTGAATTATGACATTTAATTGTTTTCAAATTTGGCGCCCTTGATATTTCACCTGCTATGATAGGGTGTACCAGGGGTGGGACACTTGCGTCCCATGTTCCCAGACAGGTTAACTTCTCTAGGGTAGGGGGCAGTATTTTGATGTCCGGATGAAAGGCTTGCCCAAATTAAACTGCCTGCTACTCAGGCTCATAAGGTAGGATATGCATATTATTAGTAGATTTGGATAGAAAACACTCCGAAGGTTCTAAAACTGTTTGAATGATGTCTGTGAGTATAACAGAGCTCATAAGGCAGGCAAAAACCTGAGAAATATCCAACCAGGAAGTGTGGAAATCTGAGGTTTGTAGTTTTTCAAGTGATTGCCTATACAGTATACAGTGACTTAGGGTTCACTTTGCACTTCCTAAGGCTTCCACTAGATGTCAACAGTCTTTAGAACGTTATTCCATGCTTCTACTGTGAATATGGACCGAACAAGAAGGCCTGGAAGTTGATGAGTGAGAAAATGATATGAGCTCAGAGGCGCACGCTCACGTGAGCGTTAGCTGTGTTCCTTTTCTTTTCTGAAGACATAGGAATTGTCCGGTTAGAATATTACTGAAGATTTATGTAAAAAACGTCCTAAAGATTGATGCTATTCATCATTTGACATATTTCTACGAATGTAAATATAACTTTTTTAGACTTTTCGTCGTGACATTTTGCGTACGCTTCCTGCATTTGGAGTAGTGAAATAAATGCGCAAACATAAAGGAGGTATTTGGACATAAAGAAGAACTTTATCGAACAAAACAAATATTTATTGTGGAACTGGGATGCCTGGGAGTGCATTCCGATGAAGATCATCAAAGGTAGGTGAATATTTATAATGCTATTTCTGACTTCTGTTGACTCCACAACATGGTGGGTTTCTGTATGGCTTGTTTTGGTGGCTGAGCGCTGTACTCAGATTATTGCAAGATGTGCTTTTTTTAAATCTGACACAGCGGTTGCATTAAGGAGAAGTTTATCTTTAATTCTATACATAATACGTGTATATTTCATCAAAGTTTATGATAAGTATTTCTGTAGATTGATGTGGCTCTCTTCAAATTTGCCGGAGATTTGGAGGCAAAACATTACTGAACATAATGCGCCAATGTAAACTGAGATTTTTGGATATAAATATTAACTTTATCGAACAAAACATACATGTATTGTGTAACATGAAGTCCTATGAGTGCCATCTGATGAAGATCATCAAAGGTTAGTGATTAATTTTATCTCTATTTCTGCTTTTTGTGACTCTTCTCTTTGGCTGAAAAATGGCTGTATGTTTTTTTGTTACTAGGCGCTGACCCAACATAATCAATTGGCGTGCTTTCGCCGTAAAGCCTTTTTGAAATCTGACACGATGGCTAGATTAACAAGAAGTTAAGCTTTAATTTGGTGTATTGCACTTGTGAATGTATGAAAGTTAAATATTTCTAATAATTTTGGGGGGAATTTTGTGCTCTGCCATTTCACCGGATATTGTCGAGGGGTTCCGCTAGCCATAACAGGATATACTAACAGCCATGACAGGTCATCTAGTCCAGATATACTAACAGCCATGACAGGTCATCTAGTCCAAATATACTAACAGCCATGACAGGTCATCTAGTCCAAATATACTAACAGCCATGACAGGTCATCTGATCCAGATATATTAACAGCCATGACAGGTCATCTAGTCCAGATATACTAACAGCCATGACAGGTCATCTGATCCAGATATACTAACAGCCATGACAGGTCATCTAGTCCAGATATACTAACAGCCATGACAGGTCATCTAGTCCAGATATACTAACAGCCATGACAGGTCATCTAGTCCAGATATACTAACAGCCATGACAGGTCATCTAGTCCAGATATACTAACAGCCATGACAGGTCATCTGATCCAGATATACTACAACCACTTTACCATGTTTTTCCGCATTATATGCTGCAAAGTGAAAGAGTCAAAATGTTATGAATTTGAGAGAGAGAGAAAAAAATCAAATGAATGCAGCGCCAACAGAAAGAGTTCACTCCGCTGGAAAATACCAACTCGCATGAGAACTTTTCATTTTTTAATGCATAACGTATTAGCACCAACTTCACATAGAGTATCACACCTGCCTTTCACTCTTCCCTTCTTCTTCTTTTTCATCTTCTTCCTCTTCCTCTCTCTTTCATAGTTCTCTCTCCCCCAAAGATGCCGAACAAGTCTAAAATAGTAAAATAAAGTAATAAGCGGAAAACCAGGAAAAATATTTAATTACCTGTCGAGGAGCACCACGTTCCACAGAGCAAATCCAATATAAAGGAAATAAATTGACCTCGACACTACTAAGGCTATCATATGCAGCTTCGTAGAGATTGATTTACTGATGCCCCAGAGGGATTTTATCTGAGCTTTTAGCTAGGTAGAACCATACAAGGTAGGCTACAGCACACACCATTGAGTGACCTCAGTGCTAATGACAAGAGAAGTGGAAGTTACCTCAGCGCTAAAGGGAACTTCAGTCACCAGAGGAATAGAGCAGTGTAAAGGGATATAACTTCCGTCACCAGAGGAATAGAGCAGTGTAAAGGGATATAACTTCAGTCACCAGAGGAATAGAGCAGTGTAAAGGGATATAACTTCCGTCACCAGAGGAATAGAGCAGTGTAAAGGGATATAACTTCCGTCACCAGAGGAATAGAGCAGTGTAAAGGGATATAACTTCCGTCACCAGAGGAATAGAGCAGTGTAAAGGGATATAACTTCCGTCACCAGAGGAATAGAGCAGTGTAAAGGGAACTTCAGTCACCAGAGGAATAGAGCAGTGTAAAGGGATATAACTTCCGTCACCAGAGGAATAGAGCAGTGTAAAGGGATATAACTTCAGTCACCAGAGGAATAGAGCAGTGTAAAGGGATATAACTTCCGTCACCAGAGGAATAGAGCAGTGTAAAGGGAAAGAACTTCCGTCACCAGAGGAATAGAGCAGTGTAAAGGGATATAACTTCAGTCACCAGAGGAATAGAGCAGTGTAAAGGGATATAACTTCCGTCACCAGAGGAATAGAGCAGTGTAAAGGGATATAACTTCAGTCACCAGAGGAATAGAGCAGTGTAAAGGGATATAACTTCCGTCACCAGAGGAATAGAGCAGTGTAAAGGGATATAACTTCAGTCACCAGAGGAATAGAGCAGTGTAAAGGGAACTTCCGTCACCAGAGGAATAGAGCAGTGTAAAGGGATATAACTTCAGTCACCAGATGAATAGAGCAGTGTAAAGGGAAAGAACTTCCGTCACCAGAGGAATAGAGCAGTGTAAAGGGATATAACTTCAGTCACCAGAGGAATAGAGCAGTGTAAAGGGATATAACTTCCGTCACCAGAGGAATAGAGCAGTGTAAAGGGATATAACTTCCGTCACCAGAGGAATAGAGCAGTGTAAAGGGATATAACTTCAGTCACCAGAGGAATAGAGCAGTGTAAAGGGATATAACTTCCGTCACCAGAGGAATAGAGCAGTGTAAAGGGATATAACTTCCGTCACCAGAGGAATAGAGCAGTGTAAAGGGATATAACTTCCGTCACCAGAGGAATAGAGCAGTGTAAAGGGATATAACTTCCGTCACCAGAGGAATAGAGCAGTGTAAAGGGATATAACTTCCGTCACCAGAGGAATAGAGCATTGTAAAGGGAAAGAACTTCCGTCACCAGAGGAATAGAGCAGTGTAAAGGGATATAACTTCCGTCACCAGAGGAATAGAGCAGTGTAAAGGGATATAACTTCAGTCACAAGAGGAGTAGAGCAAGATGAACGGAAAGAACTTCAGTCACTAGATGAATAGAGCAGTGTAAAGGGAAAGAACTTCAGTCACCAGATGAATAGAGCAGTGTAAAGGGAAAGAACTTCCGTCACCAGAGGAATAGAGCAGTGTAAAGGGAAAGAACTTCAGTCACCAGATGAATAGAGCAGTGTAAAGGGATATAACTTCAGTCACCAGAGGAATAGAGCAGTGTAAAGGGAAAGAACTTCAGTCACCAGATGAATAGAGCAGTGTAAAGGGATATAACTTCAGTCACAAGAGGAGTAGAGCAAGATGAACGGAAAGAACTTCAGTCACTAGATGAATAGAGCAGTGTAAAGGGCACAACAGTCACTAGATGCTGGCTGGGTTTTTCTAAATCTGTCTCCTCTAAAGCTCAGGTCTTTATTCCACTTTACAGTACATGTCTAATAAGGCCTTCATACCAGGTCTTCATTCCACTTTACAGTACATGTCTAATGAGGCCTTCATACCAGTATAATATCCACAACACACTTTTTTTGGTGTGACAATTCAATGTGTACACTATAGTATAATGTTCTTGCATTGCTATTCTAGATGCTAATAATAGCTAATATCTCTAACTTTTATTTCACTTGTTTAAAAGTACAGATGCATATTGTTTCCAGTGGTAAAGTTCTTAATGTGTGTTATTTAGACTCGTCTACTGCTTAAATTCTTTTTAATTACAATATGAAACGTTTTTAGCTCACAGCACCTTTCCTGAACTTGTTACCCTGTGCTTTTCACAGGTTTTAATGCGTTTCACCTCAGAATATATATTTTTGCAAAGACTGCCTTCCTCTTTACACCCGTCTAATTTTAAACAGTAAAGCTGAAGGTTGCACAGACAGACAGGCTAAAGTGTTAATGAAATACTTACACATTCATCTTTACTGCTTTATGCTGTACCGTTATTGTTGTCTACTGTCATTCATTTTGGGCTTCGAAGCAATGTGCACTTCTGAAATGAATTGTTTTATTTTTATAAATGTACTTTTATTTATTTTTTTAAATGTAACTTTTTGATACTACATTGACACCATGTCCTATGGTAATTGTTTGGTGGATTTGGAAAACACAAGTTATTTTGTTGTTTGTTTAATTGTAGATCAATCAGGAGGAAGACTACACTTCTACCCTCCCAGAGAAGACATGGAGAGGGATGAATGAGGACGAGACAAAGAAGGCAGAAACCACTTGGACTGAAGTCAAGAAAAGCAGCCAGCTCAGTCTGCTGGAGATGCACCGTTGAGGCCCTTTCCCTACGTCCTCGACATACAGTATACTATAGAACCCTACGTCCTCGACATACAGTATACTATAGAACCCTACGTCCTCGACATACAGTATACTATAGAACCCTACGTCCTCGACATACAGTATACTATAGAACCCTACGTCCTCGACATACAGTATACTATAGAACCCTACGTCCTCGACATACAGTATACTATAGAACCCTACGTCCTCGACATACAGTATACTATAGAACCCTACGTCCTCGACATACAGTATACTATAGAACCCTACGTCCTCGACATACAGTATACTATAGAACCCTACGTCCTCGACATACAGTATACTATAGAACCCTACGTCCTCGACATACAGTATACTGTAGAACCCTACGTCCTCGACATACAGTATACTATAGAACCCTACGTCCTCGACATACAGTATACTATAGAACCCTACGTCCTCGACATACAGTATACTATAGAACCCTACGTCCTCGACATACAGTATACTGGAGAAGCATACGTACTCGACATACAACCTTATTATGAAACCATACTGAGTGTACAAATCAACACTCCACTCTACTCTACTCTACTCTACTCCACTCCACTCTCTTCTCCTCTCTCCTCTCCTCCGCTCTTCTCCTCTGCTTTCCTTTTGTAAAAATATGAACTGAGTGTAAAAAACATTAAGAACTCCTTCCTAATATTGAATTGCACCCCCTTTTGCCCTCAGAACAGCCTCAATTTGTTGGGGCATGAACTCTACAAGGTGTCGAAAGTGTTCCACAGGGATACTGGCCCATGTTGACTCCAAGGCTTCCCACAGTTGTGTCAAGTAGGCTGGATGTCCTTTGGGTGGTGGACCATTCTTGATTAACACAGGAAACTGTTGAGCATGAAAAACCCAGCAGCCTTGAGGTTCTTGTCACACTCAAAATGGTGCGCCTGTCACCTACTACCATACCCCATTCAAAGGCACTTAAATATTTTGTGTTGCCCGTTCACATACACACATACACAATTCATGTCTCAATTGTCCCAAGGCTTAAAAATAATTGTTTAACCTGTCTCTTCACTTTCATCTACACTGATTGAAGTGGATTTAACAGCTTTCACCCAGATTCACCTGGTCAGTGTAAGTCATTGTAAGTCATTGGTTGTACACTCAATGTACAACCATATTATAAGACCATAAGTCCTCAATATACAACCATATCCGTACAAGCCCATTAAAGACGTGCTCAAGAACTGTGGCTAATAGTAAGTATTTTTTAAACATTTGGGTTGGATGTGTCAATGTTTAGTTCATACATGCATAATTACTGTCTAACCTCAACTAGCCATGAAATCCCTAGTCTGAAAGTGACTGTTTACTGGAAGTTGAGCGGCACTATATTCCCTACAGGTTGGCCAGCCCCCTAGCAATTAGAGTTTCACACACAAACACACACACACACACACACACACACACACACACACACACACACACACACACACACACACACACACACACACACACACACACACAGAGAGCGAGAGAGCAAGAGAGAATATTGATTTGTTTAACACTTTTGTGGTTACTTCATGATTCCATATGTGTAAATTCATAGTTTTGATGTCTTCACTATTATAGGAAAGAGTAAAAAATTAAGAAAAACCCTTGAATGAGTAGGTGTGTCCAACCTTTTGAGGTTCTGTATACATTTACACAAAGAAACAACACACCCTCCATATAATTCATATCATAGAGCTAATAGTACTGTAGAGCTCTTGTACACAATCTCGCTGGGTCATCCCGTCCCGCCCCTAGGGGTCCACGGCCCTGCAGTGTCCCAACATAACACACCTCACTCAGCTTTAGGATCTTAGTGAAACATTCATTATTGGTTTCACGTGTGTTAGGCCAATGCCAGAGTGACGACAGTACAGCAGACCTCCAGGGCCAGGACCGGGAAGCCCAGCAGCTAGGGATTGCCTAAATCTCCCCTGACGTGAGCATGTTTTCAAAACAGGCTCCTTTTGTCGTACAGTATTCCATATAAGCTATCCAGTACTTATGAAAGTTGCTCAGTGTACCTTTAATGTTAAAACAAATCCAGTGACACTGTACATAACTGTACATTTCTTCCATACATTGTGGGAGGATAACCAACCTTCCAATTAATGGAAATGCATGTATTAGCCACTATAAATGCTAGGTTACACAGTTTCTTCTGATAACAGTCTCCAGTATCAACATTTCCAAGCAAACAAAAACAGGGAAAAGGGAGAATCTGTGGACATGCGGAGATAAAAGAACATACTCTTTGTCAGAAATCAGCCAGCCTTCACAAGACCGTAATATACACAAATATGTCTTCTTTAGTTCTTTACACCTCCCGCAGAATAATACAATTTCTGAGTGCGTGATATTCAGTTTCACTGGCATATAGTACATTCTATGGATCATTATAAACTGCAGTAATTTATGCCTGAGATTATATGAAGATGACTGGGCATTCTAACCTATCTGTATCCATTCATCATCATCAATAGCATCTCCCTGGGCTTCCTCACATTTTTGTTTTACATGTCTTGTGTCATCGGGAAAAGCCTCTATCAAGTCTTGATACAGTTTGGAAATCAACTTTTTAGGTTTGTCAGACTTAAAATAGCATCTGGCTTGTCCAGTGTTTACTGGACAGAGAGAATAAAGTGTTGTATCTGCAAAAATTCACCTCACCTCCGCCACAGGCTGGTCTTCCCTGGCTGCCTGACTCTGCTGAGACCCCTGTCACCATATCATCCTCCTAAAATGAGGCATGACAAAGAATTAACTCGGTGTACATTTATACATTACAATATCCAAGAATTCAATCAATGGTTCAATAATTGAAATGACCATTATTCCCAGATCCCAGACTGTAGCTTTAAGCTTAAGCTGCTGTCATGTATGTACTGTAGGTCTACCCATCAAATCAAGATTGAATTGTGTATCATACACTGAATATACTGCAAAATTCACCTGAGCTCTGTAGGCTGGCCTTCCCTGGCTGTCTGACACTGCTGGGACCCCTGTCACCATCTGATCCTGCTAAAACACGATGAGCATAGTGTTGTGTACTTACTGCACTAGAGGGCTGCATTCCCATGGGACCTGTGGGTTCCAACAGAGATCATTGCGGGAACGGGCAGTCGGACAGACGACTTTGAGATGAAAGTATATTTTTTGTTGAAACGGTCATTTTTCTGCTTTGTATGCGTTGGCCTCCCTATTGTATTAAAAACACAGAATTCAGTAGTGTACCTCTAATAGTTGGGCATGAGATTTTAAGTGTCCCTAGTATGTTTGGTCTTATTGAAATAGAGCAGACTGCCTACATGGGCAGAGAACCATGTGGCAGTTAACTTAAATATGAAAACAACTTCAATTTGATTAGACTGTAGTTTAGTAGAGTATCTGTAAATAAATATTGATAATGAAAAGAAGTGGAGGGTGCTCAACAAACGTGAGTCGAAGTGTAATCTAAAAATGAAATCACGATTGAAAAGGAAACAACTTGCACATAGGTTAGGCTACTATGGTGAGCGAGCGTTGCGCCTTTTCATTTTCAATAAGTATGGATTACACATTTATTTGTCTCTGCTTGCAAATCGTCCTCCTGAAAGGCAGGCTATATGCTATAGGACTATGCAAAACGTAGCAAGTGTCGCTGTAATCATTCTTGGAGAAGCACAGGAGTTATCTTTCCAAGGAAATGTACTTCCTAAATAGGTCTATAGCTTACAACATTTTTAGATTTTTTTTAACCTTTATTTAACTAGGCAAATCAGTTAAGAACAAATTCTTATTTTCAATGACGGCCTAGGAACAGTGGGTTAACTGCCTTGTTCAGGGGCAGAACGACAGATTTTTACCTTGTCAACTCGGGGATTCAATCTTGCAACCTTTCGGTTACAAGTTCAACGCTCTAACCACTAGGCTACCTGCCGCCCCACATTGCCTAGAAACCACTCATATTACTCCATCTGAAAATCTTCCAACTCCTAAAGGATAGGCTATAAAAATAGCTCAAGAGAAAGTGCAAGCCTAGCCATCTCTGCTCTCTTTAAACTACATCTAGCATATTGTCTGATCTAGCCCAGTAATACAATGTAAGGGCCATGTGAAAATCTCTGGTAATTTAAACTATTTCTAAAGTTATTTATGCACATTTGATATTGCCCATAAAGTGCAACATTTCTGGGAACATGGCTGGCAAGTGAGCTGGGTCACATAGTCCTGCAATGTTATTTTAGGTGTGAGGTTGGGTTTGGGAACAGTTCTTGTGGTAGAGGGTGGGAGTCAGACAGAAAGATAATGGGTACAGACGGGAGAAATCGGTCCCGTGCAGACCTCTACTGTGCACCATGACAGTGAAGCCTATAAAGTTAGAGCTGTTTATTACTGTGTCAGTGTGAAAAGTAGAGAATTATGTAGGGAAACTGACAGATCAATAACGTTACATTGACATACTGACTAATACAACTCACATTGCACTGAAAAAATATCAGAATATCATTAATTTACTGTTTAGCCGATGGTTTCATCGTTTGATTCAGGTCTAGTTTGATTGAGGCAAAAAATAATAGCTAATATAAGCCAACTTTTGGCCAGAACTCTCTCTAACGGTACATCAACTGGCGAAAGCTTGTCAAGTTAATTTACTTCTGAAACATGACAAGACAAAGGCTGCAAAACATGTCCATGCAAACAACTGTTAGATAGTAGTAATAATAGCCACCTCATATCGCTATCTGACAGATAACTGTAGGCTAGAGCTGACCTGGCTGTTGTAGCTACTAGCTAGCATAGCTTCTTCATTCACCTCAGTGGAGAGGGGCTGTAAAATTAGCTAACGTTACATGTCAGTTACAATACTAGCTCAGAACTGCGAATAAACACTAGTTTAGATGTTTTTCTTCTGTTAAGGTAAACAGCAGTTACCTTGCCAGCTACATCAGTCAATGAAAGAGTAGCCAGTTTCTTTTCCTTTTACAACTTGGTGAAAGAGCGCAACACTTACACACTGAACTATGCTCAACTCTCCCGTGCTGGTCCAACCAGCCTTCCAGAAGCGTTGCCTTCACACAGCCTGTCAGCCCACTCTGTGGTGTACGCATGGTCCTAAATCCAGTCGGATAAACACTCCAAACAGCCTACCCGACCACTTGGAGGCATCCACATGGTCCTAAAGCACACCGTTGTCTTGTTTTGTATCACATTCCAATGATAAAACTGGGGGGGACAAAAATATCATTTCAGAATGTGGGGGACATGTCCCCCCATCCCCAGTGAAAGTTTCGCCCCTGAGCACAACTGTAGGTGCTCATACATAACAATACATGACTAGACTGTCTACAAGTCAAGCCCTCCTCAAACCTTTCACATTTTTGCTAAACAGCCCATCTCAACGTCCCATTAGCGACTCTGAGTGGAACAAAACATTTACCAGTCTACTGTACCCTTTTTTGTTTACAGATGAACATGGTTTATTATATGGTTACACATCCTCATGATCAGTCTTCATGTCTTTCCAGGATACTTGTAGTACAAACAAATCTTATGCAAGAGTTCGAAGCAGTGGGTGGTGTCCATCTGGCTGTGGAGTACAGAAAGGACCAGACGGTTGTCTACAAGGAGCCAGAGTCACAGCCCCCCAAATCCAACATCCCTGCCAACATCACCACAGCTTGTTAAATCAGCTGCCATTACCCAACACAAGAAGAAGTTCACCAGCTCAAGAACATTCTGGAACCTGCCTGGAACATTCAACTAACACAACATCCATATTCACTTAGACTGATGTTGTTGTATAATATAGAATGCCTAGTACACTCAGCACTGCATTCTGGTATAGACATTGCTAGTTGTTGTACATACAGTGTATAACATTGAGTTTTATATCATATTTCTTACAAGTGTACTGACAAGTGAATAAATTATTACAGCTGCATCAGAAACCAATAGTGTTGACTTCAACTTCATCAATTCATTGTGATATTCATTACATGTATTTAGATAAACTAGCTTCAATCTTACTGCTAAAACAAATTATGCAAGGAGTTGATGTATCATTTAAACTAATTTGTTGGCAAGTAAACATGTTTTATTAAAACAGTAGATTAATCTGTCAATATAGCAAATAAGTAGACATGGCTTGTATTCAAGACAACGTTTATTTCCTCTGGAGACCGAGGCGAGTTTACCATGCAGTTTGCAGGAACAGTTATTGCAGTGTATGACATAGTATTATATTTTTCTTCAACTGTATATACTAACGTATGTAATAAATACTACAGTTCTACAAAGGGAATACTTGCATATGGTGTGTTTGGGTGATGCAGTGAGATGTTCTGAGGTACTTCGATACAAGGGTGTTTGTTGTTAAGGGACCTTTCACATCTCTTGAGAGTCATCAACTTCTTTCTATCCAATCGTTATTGTCTGTGAGAGAAAGACGGAAACGCTATTACACATTCATGGGCAGTCATTGTGTACTGTCTGTGTTCCCTACCGTAGTAGCATGGTGTAGAATATGACATCTCAGAAACACGTTAGCTAGCTAGCTACAACACAGAAGTATAGGTACTCCAAGACTAATGAGTCATTAAGCCAAAGTCATTCCTTTACTCTTCACCATCATTATCAAAACATTTATACAGTTTTGTGTACAAGCAGGTAGCAGGTAGCCTAGTCGTTAGAGCGTTGAACTTGTAACCGAAAGGTTGCAAAATCGAATCCCCGAGCTGACAAGGTAAAAATCTGTCGTTCTGCCCCTGAACAAGGCAGTTAACCCACTGTTCCTAGGCCGTCATTGAAAATAAGAATTTGATCTTAACTGCCTTGCCTAGTTAATAAAGGTAAAAATAATTTTGAATAATTTGAGGCTAGCTAGCTATAATGTTAGACTGCAGTACAATTTAGGTATAGCAAACAACAAAGCTAGCTAGCTATACTTGGCTGGTAGTGGTTCTAGCAAGCCCCGTTAGGACCAAATTGTTCCGTATTGAATAACACTGCCTCTGTTAAAAGATAGCTTAAACAGTTAAACAAGTTAATCATTTGTCATTTACCTTCCTGAGTCCTGTTCAAGCTGGTCCAGGCAGCCAACGCTGGCACAACATATCTACAATACAACACATTATTACACCACTACTCTACCACTATATATCTACAATACAACACATTATTACACCACTACTCTACCACTATATATCTACAATACAACACATTATTACACCACTATATATCTACAATACAACACATTATTACACCACTACTCTACCACTATATATCTACAATACAACACATTATTACACCACTACTCTACCACTATATATCTACAATACAACACATTATTACACCACTACTCTACCACTATATATCTACAATACAACACATTATTACACCACTACTCTACCACTATATATCTACAATACAACACATTATTACACCACTACTCTACCACTATATATCTACAATACAACACATTATTACACCACTACTCTACCACTATATATCTACAATACAACACATTATTACACCACTACTCTACCACTATATATCTACAATACAACACATTATTACACCACTACTCTACCACTATATATCTACAATACAACACATTACTACACCACTACTCTACCACTATATATCTACAATACAACACATTATTACACCACTACTATACCACTATATATCTACAATACAACACATTATTACACCACTATATATCTACAATACAACACATTATTATACCACTACTCTACCACTACATATCTACAATACAACACATTACTACACCACTACTATACCACTACATATCTACAATACAAAATATGTAATACCACAATACAGCAGTATGACAATATTACAATATATGTGTGTGTGTTTAGAGTGTGTGTGTGTGTGGTAATGTGTGTGTGCGTATCTCTTCAGAGTCTGTGTTTTTCTATAGCTTTTTTTTTAAATCCATTTTTTTAAAATCTTAACATTCATTTGACTGACATCCCAAAGGTAATGAGACCAGTAACATGTTCAACTCCAGGTTCCCCTTTCCCCACAGTTGCATGTTTATTTATTCCTCTGGGATATATTCAGAAGATTTGCTGATATCTTCTACCATGCTTTGTTGAGTCTGTGACTTATTCCTAGAGTGACATCCTTTTAGCTGTGTAGTTGTTTTGAGGTATTCTAGTGTCTAGTGGTCTGTCTGTTGGAATAGCTCACACACAAAAAAAGATAACTCGTGTTCTCTGAGGTCAAAGCTGTCTACATCTTTTCATCTATGTGCAGTAGTTATGTTTGGGGTTGTTTTGTAAAACTTTTTTTTTTTCTTTTATAACTGTAAAATTGGTGTTCTGGAGTGGATTGTACATACATTTGCAGTGAGTGCTGTACACTAGAAGGACTCAGCTTTTGATGAGAATGTTGTTAACAGGGTGATATGTCAGGGTACATTAAGAGAAGAGAAGTAGCAGCTCTGTCCAGATAGGTTTGTCAAGCTACTCTCTGAAAATTATTTTGCATGATATCGCTACAAACCTTGTTCATATGTCAAGAATCAGAGCCAATGCTGGTCCGTAAAACAAATACACAGGTACCAGATATAACAAAGTAACCATTTGGAGACTGGCTTGTTTCATTGTCTAGTTTCAGTGGCTTGTTTCATTGTCTAGTTTCAGCGGCTTGTTTCACTGTCTAGTTTCAGCGGCTTGTTTCAGCGGCTTGTTTCAGCGGCTTGTTTCATTGTCTAGTTTCAGCGGCTTGTTTCACGGTCTAGTTTCAGCATCTTGTTTCACGGTCTAGTTTCAGCATCTTGTTTCACGGTCTAGTTTCAGCGGCTTGTTTCACAGTCTAGTTTCAGCGGCTTGTTTCATTGTCTAGTTTCAGCGGCTTGTTTCATTGTCTAGTTTCAGCGGCTTGTTTCACGGTCTAGTTTCACGGTCTAGTTTCAGCGGCTTGTTTCACAGTCTAGTTTCAGCGGCTTGTTTCAGCGGCTTGTTTCAGCGGCTTGTTTCATTGTCTAGTTTCAGCGGCTTGTTTCACGGTCTAGTTTCAGCGCCTAGTTTCACGGTCTAGTTTCAGCGGATTGTTTTACGGTCTAGTTTCAGCGGCTTGTTTTACGGTCTAGTTTCAGCGCCTTGTTCCAGCATCTTGTTTCGGTGGCTTGTTTCATGGTTAGTTTCAGCGGCTTGTTTCATGGTCTAGTTTCAGCGGCTTGTTTTATGGTCTATGCAAGGGAGAAGCACTGTTTTTAAATGACCAGAGGAACATTTGACCCCAAACTTTGATAAAGCTGTACATGCCTTTTTAAGTCAAAAAATTATGAACAATCAAACACATAGTTCTGGGTCTAAAAGGAAACAGCATTTCATTAATTAATTACCTGAATTATAAAGACATTGTTTGTAATGTTGGTGACTGTCAGATAAGGGGTGATCTGTGTGTGTGTGTGTGTGTGTGTGTGTGTGTGTGTGTGTGTGTGTGTGTGTGTGTGTGTGTGTGTGTGTGTGTGTGTGTGTGTGTGTTTTTGTTTTACTTTGGTTTTACTATCCTTGTGGGGACAAGACATTTACAATTAGGGTTAGGAGTTAGGTTTAGAATTAGGATTAGGGTTAGGATTCGGTTTAGGAGTTAGGTTTAGGGTTAGAGATAGGAGTTTGGGGTTAGTGTTAGTTATTGGGGAAAATATAACTTGAATTGGAATCAGTTGTTTTGTCCCCACAATAATTTATTTAAAACTTTATATATTTGACCTTTATTTAACTAGGTAAGTCAGTTAAGAACAAATTCTTATTTACAATGACAGCCTAGGAACAGTGGGTTAACTGCCTTGTTCAGGGATAGAACAACAGATTTTCACCTTATCAGCTCAGGGATTCGATCTTGCAACCTTTATGGTTACTAGTTCAACGCTCTAACCACTAGGCTACCTGCCACCCCAAGAATAATTAAACAAGTGTGTGTGTGTGTGTGTGTGTGTGTGTGTGTGTGTGTGTGTGTGTGTGTGTGTGTGTGTGTGTGTGTGTGTGTGTGTGTGTGTGTGTGTGCGCCAGTGGTTTCACATGAGGGAGGATAATTATATTTTTATGAGAATGGCCTTATTTCTATTACAGTATATAGGATGACTGTTATTCATATTCCATTCACCCAGCTCAATGTAACATCGATAGGTTTAGGCTACTACGTGATAGAGGAATTTTCCCTATACTCATCATGAGGTTGCTACAACCTAGCCTATGAATGAAACAACGTAGGTGAACAGGTCAAAATTAAATTTGGAGTAATTAAGGTGACAGACAGTGACACTTTCAGTACCACCTTGCACACTCTGGCATGCATCTAGCTTATCTAGGGTGTAATCATTAGTCTAACAGTTGCAAACGAGAGTTTACATTGGACAAATTCAAGTATATTTATCCCCGTTTTGTTGTTTGCTTCCATTCAAGAAAAGTTTTTCAACAGAATCGGCAGAATGAATATTCCTCTGATCACTGCAATTACACAGTTAGTTCACTTTTGTAGCAGCCGTGTACAAACAGCATGATCACTTTGCTCGTTGTATAATTCCTTCTCGTATCTTCGCGAGCTCCTCCTCTCACCTTTTCCCATCGTTTGTGGACTTCAGTGCACAACACATCAGCTGGTTGTGACCAAGCGACAAAACCTTTCCATTCCAAACCTTCATAACATTGCCATTACACACAGCCTATGTCGTTGTCACCATATTAGCTAACCTTATAGTCAACATAGTTACTAGAACTAACACGGTTGTAAACCGATACAATCATTCCGTACTGTGTACCGTCAGAAAGCAGTTTGGCAGTTACACCGCAGGCCCCAGTGGTAATAAATTAATAAAACCAAAAGCTTCAGTTTCAGTGTTTTACAGCCATAGCCAGCTAGGTAACATAGCATCCCTCTCTATTTGAGCCAGGTGTTTGAGTAGGCTAAACTAGCTACTGTTAGCTGCATTCGCTAGCTAAGTAAGTTAAAGTAAAACATTTATAATAATACAACAACCAAATGCTATCTTTCTTTCTTTCTCTCTCTTTCTCTCTCGCTTCTCCTTCATTTTGAAGAATTTTTTTTTTTCAAAACTGTTCAACTCGTCTTTTTCACCACATTTTATACCGCAGAATATATATTTTTTCGATTTGATACTGTGCTGATAGCTACTGTAGCTGTAGTTTATGCTTTCAGTACTAGATTAATAATCTGATCCTTTGATTTGGTGGACAACATGTCAGTTCAAGCTGCAAGACCTCTGATAGGTTGGAGGACGTCCATCTGAAGCTGTCAAAATTACTGTGTAAGTCTATGGAAGGGGGTGAGAACCATGAGCCTCCTAGGTTTTATATAAGTCAAGGTAACCAGAGGAGGACAGAAGCTAGCTGTCCTCCAGCTACACCATGGTGCTACTCTACAGAGTGTTGTTTAGGCTACTGCAGACCTTCATTGCAAAAAAGTGTGTTGTAATCAATTATTTGGTGACAATACTGTATTTAGTGTAGTTTTTCTTAAAAAATATACATTTTTAAATGTTACATTTCTCTGAAATTCACTGAGGAAGAAGTTCCTCCCCTTCCTCCTCTAAGGAGCCTTCACTGGTGTGTGTGTGCATGTGCGTGTGTGCGTGTGCCAAGGTGACCTGCTGTAGTTACCTACTCTCCGTTTGTTTTTATATGACACTGTTAAAACCCTCCTTAAGAGCACTGGTGCATTACTCTAAGTAACATAATAAAAAAAATTCCCATCAAAATCATTCGGTTTAAACTGGAGATATCAGTTTAAACTGGAGATATCAGTTTAAACTAGAGATATCAGTTTAAACTAGAGACAAGTTTTTTGCATGGGCTGCATGTCAATCCACTGCATCCACCTATGGCAGCTTTATGCATATGTGGTGGAAGGTGGCCGAGCTACAGCTGTGTTTGTCAGACCATGAGACATCATGGTCTTCTCACAAAAACGTCTGTAGCGTCCGAACGGTTTTGGTCTACAAACTAATATGGATAGATGAGACACTCACAAACACAAGTGTGATATTTATTTTGCTCTATGATCCCCACAAGTGTCCCAGGAAAAAATGGAAGTATTGTTATGTGCCTACCCCAATTTTGTTTTTAATATGTGTTAAAACATATGTTATATCTCCTAGATATAGGACAGACACTTATATTTATCTTTTGAATGTATTTTTTGGGCCATGAATGTGTTATTCAATGCGTTTCTATGGGCCATTATAGACGAGACCATAGTTGATTGAAGCTTAGCGTTCAATTCAAATCTCCCTACCGTCACCAATCTCTAAAAACAATTGGAAATCAACTTGATTGGAAGTACACAACACACTCGTCATGAGCCGTCCGTCCATTACTGAGATCCCCATACAACATTTTTTAACAATGTTGTTAGCAATTGGAGTTTTAAAAGTATTTTTGGCGCCTACTTCAATCAAAACGAGACTAAGTGAACCTGAATTTAAAATATTCCAGATTGACTATGTTTATAGGTGCAATAGTTTTGTATTGCTCTCATGTGCTTATTTTTGTCCACCAACAATGTGCTAACTTTTTGTAGCAGTTTTGCTAATGCAGACATATCTTTTTTGCCAATTCTCAGTTCTAAAACTAGGCCAGCAACAAAACAACACAAGCCAGCCAGGCAGCAGCCAGTCATGATAAGAAGTGCTGAGAACAAACCTAGACTACTATAAATAGCTAGCTATGCGTTGGTACTAAAGCAGAGGTTAATCATTAAATGCATACAGGTAAAATGCCCTACCTGAAAAATGGATCGGTTGTAAGTAAACTGTATATGATTTTGTTTTGATTAGCTAACGTTAGGTAGCTAGATAGCTAGCCAGCAGCTGTAACATTAGCTCAGTAACATGTGGCTCAGTTGGTAGAGCATGGTGTTTGCAATGGTGTTTGCAACGCCAGGGTTGTGGGTTCGATTCCCACGGGGGGCCAGTACGGAGAAGAAAAAAAAAATGTATGAAATGTATGCATTCACTACTGTAAGTCACTATAAATATGTAAATGTAACTAGTTTGCTTACATAACATTAAACCACAGCTAGAATACCAGTCAGATGAGAGATAACGTTGTCTTGCTAGCTAACCAAGAAGTGAGGAAAGCTAGCTCGCTATATTCATTTTTTTATATATAATGCTGAAGTCATATGTGTAAACAAACAAATAAGCTAGTGAATGGCCTTTGCCTTCTATAGCCAGTTAGCTAGCCAACTAGCTAGCCAGTAACAACTGTATGTTGACAATAACTTATATCCCACATTCTTCCACAAAGCATAGGTACTATTGCTAGCTAGCTAAGTAAAGTTAATAGTCAACACCAAACCTTGGGAAACTTTCACACTGCTAAATTATAATACATCATGCAATGGGCATTGCTCATATAATGATAGTGTTATGGATACAGGTATCCTGTGTGTATTTCTTTTCTCTCCTTCTCCCCTCACAGGTGACAATTGTCATTCCCCAATCAGTCATCAATCAGTCGCTAATCAGAAGACACCTGCTCCTTTTCCATTACCCTATCACATCTCTTTCACTTGGTTTAAAACCCCAGTCAGTTGTTTTCTCTGGAACTCATTCTCTCTCAATCTCGCTCTGTAAACTCAATCTCTCTGAGCTCAAGCTTTCTCTCAACTCTCTCTCTCTCTTTGTATGCTCCCTCTCTCTTTTGTTTTGATCCTACATGTCACATTTGTCCGGTTATCCTGTGAGTATTGTTGTGGTGCATGTTTGTTTGATGGTGGGAAAAGGGGGTAACAAGACCAGTCGCCCATGGGCCTACATTACCCGTAGGAAAACAGTGTCTAAATACACTAGTTAGAACTGGGCGGACCACTAGTCTCGACCAAGATTAGCCATGCCTCTCACCACAAACTGTAGCTAATGGAAAAAAAGAAACAGTTAGCTAGCTAGCAGACAAGGCAGACATGTTGATTTTTTTCACCATCCAAAGCAAACATTAGCTAACAGTTATAGACCTCACCTTTTACATCAGTACGTTCCCTTCTCGCTCAATGTGACTTCGTTCTTGTCATTATAATCCAGTGTCAAATTACTTTAAGTGTGTTCCTAAAAATCTGAATTTGCCATCAAAATAAGTAGCAGTTTGTGCGAGTGCACCCAGTTAAAACAACATCATTGCTTGCTAGCGTAACTGACCATCAATCAATCAATTAATCAAAAGAAAAGAAAAGCAATGGAATTTGGCTGAGGAAAGAGTGTAACCCCTTTTTTCTCCCCGATTGGTAGTTATGTTTATGTCCTCCGAAACATGACCTGCCATGCTGCACTGCTTCTTAACACACTGCTCGCTTAACCCGGAAGCCAGCCTCACCAATGTGTCAGAGGAAACATCATTCAACTGATGACTAAGTCAGCTTGCAGGCGCCCTGCCCACCACAAGGAGTCGCTAGAGCGCTATAAGCCAAGGAAAGCCCCACAGCCAAACCCTCCCCTAACCTGGATGACGCTGGGCCAATTGTGTGTCGCCCTATGGGACTCCCGGGTCACGGCTGGCTGTGACACAGCCTGAGATCAAACCCAAGGCAGTAGTGCCTCAGACTGGGAGGGAGGCCCATGTCTGTGCTTCTAGCTGTCAGGTTAGGTGTTAAGCCATGACATCTAGCTGGAGAGAGAATTGGAAATATCACAGTGTAGAATGTTTTGAGGAAAACAATGGAGCCTCATCTAATCCATGTTGAATGTGGTCAGATTAGAACACGGTTGTGTTGTTTATCCCAAAACATCCCATGAGTAGATTTTTTACATGAGCCAGGCCTGACTGGGCAGATTGTCTTTGGGAATTTTGACTGTGCAGTGTGTCTTTTGGAGTCTTGAATGGGCATTGTTGGGCCGTAGTTTCTCCTTGACTTCTTCCATCCGACTGTGACTATATTCAGTGTGTGGCTCCAACATCCAGTAATGCTGCAATAGCTAAGCTCTTTCTCTCACAATCACATCAAATTAAACAAATAACACCTTAACATAGCATTTTGATTGCTTTTTTTGTTGTTGCATGTGGTGCAGTTCTGGAGATGTATTTAAGTGCTATAGCTATGCTAGTTAGAACCATAAGTGAGGACACTGCACTAGTACACTACTCTGGTGTCCTTGAAGAGAGCACTTAACTGAATAGTGATCGTCAAATATGCAGCTGTACAATTGGATAATACACTGCTCAAAAAAATAAAGGCAACACTTAAACAACACAATGTAACTCCAAGTCAATCACACTTCTGTGAAATGAAACTGTCCACTTAGGAAGCAACACTGATTGACAATAAATTTCACATGCTGTTGTGCAAATGGAATAGACAACAGGTGGAAATTATAGGCAATTAGCAAGACACCCCCAATAAAGGAGTGGTTCTGCAGGTGGTGACCACCGACCACTTCTCAGTTCCTATGCTTCCTGGGTGATGTTTTGGTCACTTTTCAATGCTGGCGGTGCTTTCACTCTAGTGGTAGCATGAGACGGAGTCTACAACCCACACAAGTGGCTCCGGTAGTTCAGCTAATCCAGGATGGCACATCAATGGGAGCTGTGGCAAGAAGGTTTGCTGTGTCTGTCAGCGTAGTGTTCAGAGCATGGAGGCGCTACCAGAAGACAGGTCAGTACATCAGGAGACGTGGAGGAGGCCGTAGGAGGGCAACAACCCAGCAGCAGGACCGCTACCTCCGCCTTTGTGCAAGGAGGAGCAGAGGAGGAGCAGGAGGAGCACTGCCAGAGCCCTGCAAAATGACTTCCAGCAGGCCACAAATGTGCATGTGTCTGCTCAAACGGTCAGAAACAAACTCCATGAGGGTGGTATGAGGGCCCGACGTCCACAGGTGGGAGTTGTGCTTACAGCCCAACACCGTGCAGGACGTTTGGCATTTGCCAGAGAACACCAAGATTGGCAAACTCGCCACTGCCGCCCTGTGCTCTTCACAGATGAAAGCAGGTTCACACTGAGCACGTGACAGATGTGACAGAGTCTGGAGACGCCGTGGAGAACGTTCTGCTGCCTGCAACATCCTCCAGCATGACCAGTTTGGTGTGGGGTGGCATTTCTATGGGGGGCCGCACAGCCCTCCATGTGCTCGCCAGAGGTAGCCTGACTGCCATTAGGTACCGAGATGAGATCCTCAGACCCCTTGTGAGACCATATGCTGGTGCGGTTGGCCCTGGGTTCCTCCTAATGCAAGACAATGCTAGACCTCATGTGGCTGGAGTGTGTCAGCAGTTCCTGCAAGAGGAAGGCATTGATGCTATGGACTGGCCCGCCCGTTCCCCAGACCTGAATCCAATTGAGCCCATCTGGGACATCATGTCTCGCTCCATCCACCAACAGACTGCACCACAGACTGTCCAGGAGTTGGCGGATGCTTTAGTCCAGGTCTGGGAGGAGATCCCTCAGGAGACCCTCCGCCACCTCATCAGGAGCATGCCCAGGCGTTGTAGGGAGGTCATACAGGCACGTGGAGGCCACACACAGGCCACACAAGTTGGATCAGCCTGTAGTGTGGTTTTCCACTTTAATTTTGAGTGTGACTCCAAATCCAGACCTCCATGGTGTCACGGTTCCTCCTCTGCAGTGCAGGGGCGGTTCCTCCTGCAGGCAGAGGAGGGTCGTTAGTGATTGGAGCTGGTGTTGAGTGTGACTCCAAATCCAGACCTCCATGGGTTGATAAATTGGATTTCCATTTATTATTTTTGTGTGATTTTGTTGTCAGCACATTCAACTATGTAAAGAAAAATGTATTTAATAAGATTATTTCTTTCATTCAGATGTAGGATGTGTTGTTTAAGTGTTCCCTTTATTTTTTTGAGCAGTATATTTAGTTGTAATGCTTTCTCTCCACCTGCACTGAAACCATTTTTTTAATTTATTTTTATTATTATTTTGTGTCATATCCTTCCTCCATTTTGTTTCTAAAGCTAACTTGGTTTATGGAAGCTGAAATTGGACGAGAAATACATTAACTTGAACTGTTACTTCTCTCTGACTTCCGTTCATGTAGTATTTCTACTCAAGCTTATTCTCAAAGAACCTGTGTGGCCTGTGTAATGAGTTATTCAGAGCTCTCTGTGATGTTCGTGTAAACCTAGGGTGGTGTAGTTGGATCCATGGTACTGAACTGAGTTCAGTCACAGCCCCTCTCAGCCAGGGTGTGACTGTTACAGTAGGGCAGAGAAGGCCAATGTGGAATTCTATGGAAATGTGTGCTTACTGTGAGCACTGTATTAGAGAATTGTGTGTGGTGTGTGTGTGTGTGTGTGTGCATGTGAGTGTGTGTGTGTGTGCGTGCGAGAGAGAAAGAGAGATTGAGCTCCCAAAGTTATCGGAATGCACCCACGGGCAGGCCTGGCTCACTCAGCTGGAATGCTGGGAGTTCTATCTCTGTCTCTCTGGGCTCCCATTAAATATGGTGGGTCACGACGAGCGCACCTCTCCAATAATCCATTTACAATGATTATCATGCTTGACTTCCATATCACACAGGCTATTCTGCTCTGACCAGCTCTCCTCCTCTCTCCTCCTCTCTTCTACTCTTTTCTCCTCTGCTCTCCTCCTCTCTCCTCTACTCCTTTCTCCTCCGCTCTCCTCTTCTTTCTCCTCCTTTCTCCTCCTCTCTCCTCCATTCTCCTCTACTCCGCTCTCCTCCTCTCTCCTCTACTCCTTTCTCCTGTCTCTTTTTATCTCGTCCTCCCTCTTGCTCTCTCTCTCTTTCTCGTCCTCTCTCTTTTCTTGTCCTCTCTCTCCCTTTCTCTCACCCTCTCGCTTTCTCACTCTCTCGCCTTCTCTCTCTTGCCTCCCTCGCCTTCTATCTCTCTCTCGCCTTCTCTCTCTCGCCGTAGTTAAGTCTTCAGCACATCTTCTGCAAGTGCCAATCACTCCAAATTAAAAGTGCAAATTAAAATCAGCCTCAAATGCTTAATTACGGCCCTGACTTGACTGCGAAGCATGAAGAATTGAGGGTTGAGAGACATGAGTGCAATCACTTACACACACAGTTATGTTTGAGGCTGTGCGCACACCCATATAGCTTGTGCTTCCCATTGATTTTCCATACATTTTTCCGAATCCGTATAACGATACCACATTCACGCCAAACAAATAAACACATTGCATCTGTGCGTTCCGGACTCCCCCAGTCAATATCTAAACACATTTCTCAATAAACATTTTCAGCTCATGTCTGTGTAACTTTCATACACTATCTTCACACCTCCCGTGTGTCCCTGACAACCCATCCTCTGCTGTTTGTCTGAAACGCACAACGTTTTAGAGTACGAACACCTACTGTTGGATTGGAAAAGGAAAAACGCAAAGATCACACTAACACGGCTCACATAAACAAAGCCAATCATAAATATGACACATTTACAGAAATGTTAACGGATGTGCGTAATACATAAACACATATAACGAAGACTACAATTAGCATATGCTACACAGCAAATGTGTCATATATTTATACAATCCTGTCTGTCTGTGTCTGTCTGTCTGAACCATGAGACTCTAACCTGAGAATGTCTCTCTCTGCTCTGATTGCTACAGTGCTGCCTTGGAAACAGAACTGATGTGAGAGTACAAGACTGATTGTACATATCCTACTCCAACCACGCCTGTGTGTTGACATGGCCCTCACCTAAAGGGCTCTACACATCGACCCTGTGGATCAGCCCGACCACAGGTCAGGATACGTGATCTATAAATCCATGTTGTTGTTATTATTATTATTATTATACCACCAAACAGTGAGACCGGCGGAATGGTGATGGATTTCAAAAATCCATTTGAAAAACCACACATGCACATGTGGCCAACTTGCAGTTACTGTATTTCACACAAACACAAACAAACAGACACACACGCAAACACACACACACAAATGTGCTCATGTGCACGTGCACCCACACATATGTACGCAAACGCACACGCACACACACACACACACACCCAAACATTGGAGGGAGGCTGTGTGGTGGATAGTGAGTGGGTTTAAGGGATTGGACAGTGTTGACTTTGCCTTGAACCAGCAAAGCCTCCCAGCTGCCTCACTCATCATACTGAGAATACTTCCTATCACTGTGGAAAATCAGCCAGCGCATGGCAGAACATATATCTCTTCCTCCCTCCTCCATTCTCCTCCCTCCTTCATCCCTCCTCCTCCCTCCTCCATCTCTCTGTGATTCCCCACGTAGGGTTTTTATTGGGTCGTTGTGAAGGATGTTTTCATATTTTTGGGGAAGGGGTTTGTTGTTTATATACACTGCTCCAAAACATAAAGGGAACACTAAAATAACACATCCTAGATCTGAATGAATGAAATAATCTTATTAAATACATTTTTCTTTACATAGTTGAATGTGCTGACAACAACATCACACAAAAATAATCAATGGAAATCCAATTTATCAACCCATGGAGGTCTGGATTTGGAGTCACACTCAAAATTAAAGTGGAAAACCACACTACAGGCTGATCCAACTTTGATGTAATGTCCTTAAAACAAGTCAAAATGAGGCTCAGTAGTGTGTGTGGCCTCCACGTGCCTGTATGACCTCCCTACAACGCCTGGGAATGCTCCTGGACAGTCTGTGGTGCAACGTGACGTTGGTGGATGGAGCGAGCCATGATGTCCCAGATGTGCTCAATTGGATTCAGGTCTGGGGAACGGGTAGGTCAGTCCATAGCAGCAATGCCTTCCTCTTGCAGGAACTGCTGACACACTCCAGCCACATGAGGTCTAGCATTGTTTTGCATTAGGAGGAACCCAGGGCCAACCGCAACAGCATATGGTCTCACAAGGGGTCTGAGGATCTCATCTCGGTACCTAATGGCAGTCAGGCTACCTCTGGCGAGCACATGGAGGGCTGTGCGGCCCCCCAAAGAAATGCCACCCCACACCAAACCGGTCATGCTGGAGGATGTTGCAGGCAGCAGAACGTTCTCCACGGCCTCTCCAGACTCTGTCACGTCTGTCACGTGCTCAGTGTGAACCTGCTTTCATCTGTGAAGAGCACAGGGCGCCAGTGGCGAGTTTGCCAATCTTGGTGTTCTCTGGCAAATGCCAAACGTCCTGCACGGTGTTGGGCTGTAAGCACAACCCCCACCTGTGCACGTTGGGCCCTCATACCACCCTCATGGAGTCTGTTTCTGACCGTTTGAGCAGACACATGCACATTTGTGGCCTGCTGGAAGTCATTTTGCAGGGCTCTGGCAGTGCTCCTCCTGCTCCTCCTTGCACAAAGGCGGAGGTAGCGGTCCTGCTGCTGGGTTGTTGCCCTCCTACGGCCTCCTCCACATCTCCTGATGTACTGGCCTGTCTCCTGGTAGCGCCTCCATGCTCTGGACGCTACGCTGACAGACACAGCAAACCTTCTTGCCACAGCTCGCATTGATGTGCCATCCTGGATGAGCTGCACTACCTGAGCCACTTGTGTGGGTTGTAGACTCCGTCTCATGCTACCACTAGAGTGAAAGCACCGCCAGCATTCAAAAGTGACCAAAACATCAGCCAGGAAGTATAGGAACTGAGAAGTGGTCTGTGGTCACCACCTGCAGAACCGCTCCTTTATGTCTTGCTAATTGCCTATAATTTCCACCTGTTGTCTATTCCATTTGCACAACAGCATGTGAAATTTATTGTCAATCAGTGTTGCTTCCTAAGTGGACAGTTTGATTTCACAGAAGTTTGATTGACTTGGAGTTACATTGTGTTGTTTACGTGTTCCCTTTATTTTTTTGAGCAGGATACATTTAACTCGGGACATGATTTATCAAAACATACTACTCTTTAAAACCACCACTTCACTCAAACATCGCTGCCGCTCAAACAAAAGAAAACAAAGGTTACAAAGAGGCAGGAAAAAAACTGAACTAATCACAGTTTTCAATGAATCAAACAATTAGCAAGCACTAAATTAGGAGCACATGGACTGAAGCATACACAGTAATCAAGGGACATGTCACACCTGCTCCAGTTTGAGAAGCATGTGTGTGGCACAGGAGAAGAGAGGGGTCTTCAGTGTGTAACAGCTGCTGTTTTATCATTATGACTAGCCATAGCACTCTAACGGCTTCTTGGAAAGCAACACTTGCTTTTCCATAATGATACTTTCCCCTGTGGAGGTGGCCAAACTGTGGCCTCTTTCCCTTTCCCCTCTCCCACCCTCTCTCACTTCCTCCCTCCCTCCTTGTCTTCTCTCTCTCCCCCCTCTTTCTCCTTTTCTCTATATCTTTTTCTCTTCCTCTCCCTCTCTGTCTTCTTGCATTCCCTGAAACTTGGACCCCCAAAAGTTTTCTCTCTCTTTCTCTCCTCCTCACTCTCTCTTGTCCTCACTCTTTCTCTTGTCCCCTCTCTCTTTCTAAGCCAATCCCCATGTGGTGGAACACATTAGAGACTCATATTGCCTTCCTCAGCCACAGCTTTATTACACAATCTTTTTTTTTTTTACCTCCCCCCACCCCACCCCACCACCCCCACTACCACAAACTCATCCCCTGATTATCAAAATACTTTGTAAGTGGCTGGTATTGCTAGGCTTCTATTGGGGAAACAATTATGAGCAAGAGGGAAAAAAATGCAGTGTGCAGAACTTCTAGAAGCATTACAACCTTAATAACCCCTGCTGTCTGCTGTCTCTGGCGCGTGATGTCAACATTTTATGTATCCCTCTATTACTGCAGTCCTCCTCTCCTTTCATCTCCTCTATCCTGCTATTTCTCCGCTTCAGTCCTCAGAAGACTGAATTTAATAATGTCTATTGGGATAATTGAGCGATCAGGGATCCATCATTGCTGAGGGGTTGGCGATGAGTCTGTCCCATGCCAATCAGTAAATTCTCTATAATGGACTGTTGAATGGAGGTGAGATGGCTGGAGTAGGGATAGCTGGAGGAAGGATGGTTTGAGGAGGGATGGCTGGAGGAAGGATGGCTGGAGGAAGGATGGCTGGAAGATGGAAGAGGGATGGCTGGAGGAGAAATAGTTTTAAAAAACTATATTGAAAATCTATTAAATATACATTTAATTATTAATTATACATTTATCGTGATAGGCTGACTACACCGCTTGCATCGCGTGCGCAAAATACATTTAGAAATCTATATTATTAAATTATTGCACCCACACTGCTCACGCTCGCCAACAAGCGTCTGCGTTGCCATGGGCTAAAATAGAAGTCAGTTCTATTTGTGACGCAGATGGCGCTGCAAGTCCTGCCTCTCCCATCTCCTCATTGGTTTATAGAATCAGGTACCCACGTGCCATCTCCTCATTGGTTATACCCACGTGGGTGACAAAGATGAACAAAGTCAGTGGCAGTAATGCACCTAATTTATGAAAGTTGCCTATCGCAATACAAAGTCAAGAGAAGAAAAAGCCCGGAAGGAAGACAGATGACTCGAAAAGATCCGGTTGAATGTTTTATGTGTGGATTAATTGGCGGAGAAGAGGACCTAGTGCATTTCAGATAAATAGCAACTCAATGTTTATTTCCCAGGACAAATTAGCTAGCAACAGTAAGCTAGCCGAATATTACGAATTAGCTAGCAAGTTCAAGCTAACTAGCTAAATTGCCGTAAATGTTTAATGCTTTTCAACCTATCCCCAAATTAATATAATTGGTTCAGAGTTTGTTTTGATATTTTAACCTGCGTGTCGTGATCGCATTTGGTGTGGGGGGACAAAACACATTCATGCACGATGGCGCAAGCGGTTTGGCTTCCGTGTTACTCATTTTGGAATCTTCATGATTTTTTCAGCATGATCATTTATTTTTTTTAATCCTGTATTTAACTAGGCAAGTCAGTTAATAACAAATTCTTATTTACAATAACAGCATAGGAATAGTGGGTTAACTGCCTTGTTCAGGGGCATTACAACACATTTTTACCTTGTCAGCTCAGGGATTTGATCTAGCAACCTTCTGGGTACTAGTCCAACGCTCTAACCACTAGGCTACATGCCACTCGGATTTCTGAACTAGTACTTCCCACATTTGCGGTGACCTGGCGCAAGATGCCAAAGTAGGCCATGGGAAAGGCAGAATCGCCGTGTTCCTTTCTCGTCCCCAAAACTCAATGCAAGTCATTGACATGATTTATGCATGCGCGTTTCTACATTATACTGCTAGCTAACGGATGCCGAAAGAACGGCAGAGAGCTTCGCTGCTTTTCATGTGTCAAAATGTCCCTTTCATTTCCATTGAACTCAAATAATAATAATAATGATACGTATTGGTAATTGGGGTAAACAGGACATAACACATCTGTCGTGTGTTGCCAGTTATATTTGTTTTACTTCTAGCTACAGTCAGCTGATCAGGATGCCTAACATGTTGCTTCTGAAACATTTTTCACCGTGGGATTTTCCAGCGAAACAAGAGGTAACACTTGTTTATTTACCTAGGGCAAGTCAGTTAAGAACAAATTCTAAATTTTCAATGACGGCCTAGAAACAGTGGGTTAACTGCCTTGTTCAGGGGCAGCTCAGGGATTCGAACTAGCCCAACACTCTAACCACTGGGCTACCCTGCCGCCCCACATGATGGAAGACCAACACCTGAGCTTAGGGACATACAGTACCAGTCAAAAGTTTGGACACACCTACTCATTCCAAGGTTTTTCTTTATTCTTACTATATTGTAGAAAAATAGTGAACACATCAAAACTATGAAATAACACATATGGAATTATGTAGTAAACAACAAAAGTGTAGCCACCCTTTGCCTTGATGACTGCTTGGCATTCTCTCAAACAGCTTCATGAGGTAGTGACCTGGACATCATTTCATTTAACAGATGTGCCTTGTGAAATGTTGATTTGTGGAATTTCTTTCCTTCTTTATGCGTTTGAGCCAATCAGTTGTGTTGTGAGAAGGTAGGGGTGGTATACAGAAGATTTGGTAAAAGACCAAGTCCATATTATGGCCAGCTCAAATAAGCAAAGAGAAATGACAGTCCATCATTACTTTAATGGATGATCTCCACATGTGTAGTTCCCATCGTGAAGCATGGAGGAGGTGGTGTGATGTTGTAGGGGAGCTTTGCTGGTGACACTGTCAGTGATTTATTTAGAATTCAAGGAACACTTAACCAGCATGGCTACAACAGCATTACGCAGTGGTATGCCATCCCATCTGGTTTGCGCTTAGTGGGACTATCATTTATTAACAGAACAATGACCCAACACACCTCCAGGCTGTGTAAGGGCTATTTAACCAAGAAAGAGAGTGATGGAGTGCTGCATCAGATGACCTGGCCTCCACAACCCAATGGAAATCGTTTAGGATGTGGGAACTCCTTCAAGACTGTTGGAAAAGCATTCCAGGTGAAACTGGTTAAGAGAATGCCAAGAGTGTGAAAAGCTGTCATCAAGGCAAAGAGTGGCTACTTTGAATAATCTAAAATCTAAAATATATTTTGATTGTTTAACACTTTTTTGGTTAGTACATGATTTGATATGTGTTATTGTAATAGTTTTGATGTCTTCACTATTATTCTACAATGTAGAAAATAGTAAAAATAAAGAAAAACCCTTGAATGACTGCGTCCAAACTTTTGAATGGTACTGTACATCAAAGGAACGGACAGAAAAAAAAACAATAATTTCAATCTGAGTGGTATCAACAGAAAGACATTGCCTCCCTTGAGTGGGGGGGGCAGGGGAAAGGGGCTGAGAGGAGTCTTGGGGTGAGAGAAGTAGTGATTAGGGTAGCAGGGGAAAGGGGCTGAGAGGAGTCTTGGGGTGAGAGAAGTAGTGATTAGGGTAGCAGGGGAGATGGGCTGAGGGGAGGCAGACTGAACCTTGACCTCAGGTATATGTGGCACATGCGCACAAGCATAAAACACACACAGTCTCATTATGAAACCAAGGCCAAGGCTAATATTATGTATGGGAGGGCTGAAAGCTTCTGTAAAAACCTTCATGTGGGAAGCCCTTTAGAAAGGGTTTTATGTAAGCACCAGAGAGATGAGTGCTCTGTACCAGGCCATTGAGACACAAGTAGCGGACTGAAGGCCAGTCACTTAAATACAAATATCCTTCTGAGGAGAGAGAGAATCATTTCTGATTGTATATTTTCTTTGTAGTGTGTGTGTTTAAGTGTGTATGTGTGTATTTACATGTGCATATGTGATGCTCATGTTGATGAGTACAGATGTAGGATCTTAATAATCTGTTCACGCTGTCGCAAGAGAATTTTCCCGCGATGCCGGAAAACTTAAAACGAGTAGTGTATTTGAAGTCTAAAAATGCTTCTGAAGTTTGTAATTTACACTTTAAATTTCAGACTTGATTTTCCCATTACGAAAAATGCATCAACTCCTAGTCACCTCCCTGACCAAGGCCCTTCTCCCCCGATTGCTCAGTTTGGCCGAGAGGCCAGCTCAAGAAAGAGTCTTGGTGGTTCCAAACTTCTTCCATTTAATAATGATGGAGGCCACTGTGTTCTTGGGGACCTTAAATGCTGCATAATTTTTTTGGTACCCTTCCCCAGATCTGTGCCTCAATTCTGTCTCGGAGCTCTACGGACAATTCCTTCAACCACATGGCTTGGTTTTTGCTCTGACATGCATTGTCAACTGTGGGACCTTATGTAGACAGGTGTGTTCTTTTCCAGAATCATGTCCAAACAATTAAATTTACCACAGGTAAGTTGTAGAAACAGCTCAAGGATGATCAATGGAAACAGGATGTACCGGATTACATTTTTGAGTCACATAGCAAAAGGTCTGAATACTTATGTAAAAAAGGTATGTTTTTAATTGTTAATATATTTGCAAACTTTAAAAAAAAAAAATACTGTTTTCACTTCGTCATGATGGGGTATTATGTGTAAATGAGGAAAATTGTTGCTGTAACATAAGGGTCTGAATACTTTCCAAAGGCACTGTATATAAATAACTCTTATCTCATTTAAATGTTTTATTTTGAATTAAATATAATATCCAATGTTTTTCTTTCTATCACAGTTGTGTATTTGTAAGTTTCATGTGGACCTCAGGAAGAGTAGCTGCTGCATGTGCTGTAGCTAATGGGGAAACGAAAAAAAGAAACTAAACACAGAGAAACACACACACACACACACACACACACACACGCACACACTTTAGGACAGCTTCATCACCCCCCAAACTCCTAATGACAGGATACAGGAGGACACACAGGAGAAAAGCTAAAGAACCATGTAACAAACACAGTCAAACATCAACACATTCATTCTGCTGCTGCTGCAATATATATATATATTTTTTTTTTCCTTCCCAATGCTCTTAATTATTTATTTATTTTAGGCTGCATCAGTAAAACTATACTAGCAACAAAAGTCCCACAAATATATTTTTTTCTAATGGTCTAAACTGCCCTTGTCGCTGAGCACTAGATAACAATCCACTGGTGTATTCCTCTGCTCCTAATTCACGCAGGCTGATCACAGAGAACGTCTTGTCAGTTCCTCCTCCTTTACTCCACGTGGCATTGATCTAAAGCCCGACGGACAGATCCACATCAGGGGTGATTGAATGAGCGAGCTATTGGTTACAGCTTAGCTGACGCGAGGCTGTGCTATTGCTAACACAGGCAGAGCACGGGAGTCAGGGTGACATTAGCCTGGGTGTGAAGTTGGAAAGGTACAGGGTCGCGAAGGTAGATGGAGAGGTGGAGGTGGAAGGTGGAGAGGTGGAAGGTGGAGAGAAGGGAGGAGAGAAGGTTGAGTCAGATTGACGGAGGAACAGAGCAGAAGGGGGAAAGAAGGGGGGAGAGAAGGGGGAGAGCAGGGGGGAGTCAGATTGAGTTAGGAGCAGAGCAGAAGGGTGGAGAGAAGGGGGGAGAGAAGGGGAAGAGCAGGGGGGAGTTAGATTGAGGGAGGAGCAGAGCAGAAGGGTGGAAAGGGGGGAGAGAAAGGGGGAGTCAGATTGAGGGAGGAGCAGAGCAGAAGGGGGGAGAGAAGGGGGGAGAGAAGGGGGAGAGCAGGGGGGAGTCAGATTGAGGGAGGAGCAGAGCAGAAGGGTGGAAAGGGGGGAGAGAAAGGGGGAGTCAGATTGAGGGAGGAGCAGAGCAGAAGGGGGGAGAGAAGGGGGGGAGAGAAGGGGAAGAGCAGGGGGGAGTCAGATTGAGGGAGGAGCAGAGCAGAAGGGGGAGTGAAAAGTGGAGAGAAGGGAGGAGAGAAGGTTGAGTCAGATTGAGGGTGGAGCAGAGCAGAAGGGGGAGAGAAGGGAGGAGTCAGATTGAGGGAGTAGCAGAGCAGAAGGGGGAGAGAAGGGGGAGAGCAGGGGGGAGTCAGATTGAGGGAGGAGCAGAGCAGAAGGGTGGAAAGGGGGGAGAGCAGGGGGGAGTCAGATTGAGGGAGGAGCAGAGCAGAAGGGGGAGAGAAGGGGGGAGAGAAGGGAGGAGAGAAGGGGGGAGTCATTGAAGGAGGAGCAGAGCAGAAAGGTGGAGAGAAGGGGGGGAGAAGGGGGGAGTCATTGAAGGAGGATGAGGAAGGAAATGGAGATTACAGATAATAGGAACGTATGCAGTAGTACAAAGCAATCTGGACACTGCAGGTAGAAATGTATTACAATTTGAACACAAAACTGAATGCTTTGCATGATATGTATCAATCCTATGTATTACATCTAGTAAAACAAATCCTAAGACAATCCTACTACGAGGGATAGTTTGAAGATGGGGAGAGGAGGATGAGGAGAGGAAAGAGAAAGGTGAGGAGGGTGAAGGGGGGAATAGGGGATGAGGGAATAGGGATAATATGGATGATAGGAGATGGAAGGGGTGGGAGGGAGGGGGTGGACCAAGGGATGGAAGGAATACTGTTTGTCCAACTCCAACCTGCCTGCCTGGGATTTGAAATCCTCTAAATCCATCTGACATATTACTAGACCAGAGAGAGAGTGAGAGAGAGGAATAGAGAGAGAGAGTGAGAGAGAGAGAGAGGAATAGAGAGAGAGAGGAATAGAGAGAGAGAGAGAGAGGAATAGAGAGAGAGAGAGCGAGAGAGGAATAGAGAGAGAGAGGAATAGAGAGAGAGAGGAATAGAGAGAGAGAGAGGAATAGAGAGAGAGAGAGAGGAATAGAGAGAGAGAGAGAGAGGAATAGAGAGAGAGAGTGCGATAGAGGAATAGAGAGAGAGAGGAATAGAGAGAGAGAGAGCGAGAGAGGAATAGAGAGAGTGCAAGAGAGGAATAGAGAGAGAGAGAGAGGGATAGAGAGAGAGAGAGAGAGGGATAGAGAGAGAGAGAGAGTGCGATAGAGGAATAGAGAGAGAGAGGAATAGAGAGAGAGGAATAGAGAGAGAGAGAGAGAGGAATAGAGAGAGAGAGCGAGAGGAAATAAGAAAGCAAATCTTGATAGATGTGGGTAATAAAACTAGTAGATTGAATAAACACGAAAGTATCTGAAAGAGCAGATGTATGGAGCAGACGAAACAAGAAGAAATAGATAAAGAGAGCGAAAGTGGATGAGAAATGCATATGAAGCCATAGAGTGTTGCATTGCGCCAGCAGGGCGAAGTGTGGCTTCTGTCATGGTGTTTTTTTTCTCATTATCCAGTCTATCAACTGTGACCCCAACTGACCTGACCTGTAACTCACATCGGCACTGGAGTGGCCCGGACACCTCGTCAGACAAACGCATCACCGTATCACGCACGCATATACGCACGCACACACACACACGCACACAGCCAAACATGTCACACACCAGAGCTAACCTTAGCTCTCCTGTGACAGATGGCAATCTCACTCCTCGAAGACTCTGTGTGTATGTGTGTGTGTATGTGTGTGTGTGTGTGTGTGTGTGTGTGTGTGTGTGTGTGTGTCTGTGCACCCAGTGATTTGTGTCACTTCCAGTTTGTTGTTGTTGTAGTTTTTCCCCCCTCTACCCACTGCTTTATCGACATATGCATCACTCTCCTTTTATAGCTGCTGTTAAAGGGCCCTCCGATCTCTCTCACTGTCTCCGATTTGTTTCTGCACAGAGAAAAAACACTCACCTGAATTAGTGATGTTCCGGCTGTCAGATTCTATTCATCCTTTTAGATTTCTAGGGGAATGCTAAATTATGCAAACAAGAAGGTAGTAAAAGTTCCATCAGGCTCTGTGCCGCTGTGGGTGGTGATTAGAGAAGTATGGTAAAACTGACGATGCAGTGAGGCATCACTCAGTGTAAATGAAAGTTGATTTACCATTGAAAGATAAAACATTTAAATACTAATGAGATGTATCACTCAGATAGGTTTGCTTAATTGCAATAATTCATGTAAATGTACTGAATATGGGCCATCAAAATGTAAAAAGTTCATTTAGTGAATGATTAGTTTATATATGAGCCTGTCTTGATTTTGCACTTAAGCAATTAGACAAAGAAAAGACTGAAGTGGGAATATGTGAAAGCTCTTCCCTGAATCAGATTCTCCAGGAGGGGAAGGCAGAAACCAAAAGGTGGAATTTCTTGTCATCAATCTCTAACTAAGCTAAAGCTGGTCCCTTTCTCTCTCACACACACACACACATTCTGTCTCTTTCTCTCTTGCAGAGCATGCTAGGAGGTTTTTGGAGTTTGAGTGTTTGGTGTGGAGGGCTCTTTCCTAATTTATTTTCTTGATTCTGTCCTTGGTCTTTTCTTTCAATTTTTATTTTCTATGGTGGAGGGTTAATGCACTATTTGTTTCCGTGGTATCCACAGGTTTTTTCAAAGTTAGGGTGGAAGAGGACAGAGTTTTAGTTTCCTGGGGTTTGGAAGGTGTGATGTGCGCGATGGCTTCTCAGCCTATCACGGAGGAGGCGCTGTCGGTACGGCATGGATTCAGGTGTGTTCCTGAGAATGGAGTTAAGGTGGAGGAGGTTCTGCTCGCAGTCGGTAAACAGGTAGGAGCTGAATATATACATTCCGCTTCCAGAATGAACAAAGCTGTGGTTGTGTTCATGAAAAGAGTACATTTGGTTGGTAGGCTCATTGCTAGTGGAATATTTGTAAGGTATGTGTTGGTGCCAAATTTGCCTTTTCTACCCCTTCGACCAAGGTGGTAGTTGCAAATTTGCCTCTGTTTATTACAGATGATCAAATCAGAAAAGGGCTGGTAATTTTGAAAGCGGTTTTCGTGTCGGCAGGTTTTCAGGCAGATGCCATTAACCTGTTAGGGTATAGGGGGCAGTATTTTCACGGCTGGATAAAAAAATTTACCCGATTTAATCTGGTTACTAATCCTACCCAGTAACTACAATATGCATATACTTATTATATATGGATAGAAAACACCCTAAAGTTTCAAAAACTGTTTGAATGGTGTCTGTGAGTATAACAGAACTCATTTGGCAGTCAAAACCCTGAGACAGATTCTGACAGGAAGTGGATACCTGATGTGTTGAATTGACTTTAAGCCTATACCATTGAAAAACAAAGGGGGTGAGGAATGTTTTGGCACTTCATATTGCTTCCACAAGATGTCCCCAGCCTTTACAAAGTGTTTTGAGTCTTCTACAGTGAGATCTGACTGAAGAAGAGCCTTGGAACGGTGATGGCCCATTAGACACCTTGCGCGCGAGTTGATGGTGGGTACTCTCATTCCGAAACGTTTTAAAAGAGAACCCAATGGTCCGCCTTGAATTTTATTCATGTTCTGGTTAAAAAAGGCCCTAATGATTTATGCGATACAACGTTTGACATGTTTGAACGAACGTAAATATATTTTTTCCGTTCGTGATGTGAAGTGAAGTCCGGCTGGCTTAGATCATGTGCTAACAACACGGAGGTTTTTGGACATAAATGATGAGCTTTTTTGAACAAAACTACATTCGTTATGGACCTGGGATTCTTTGGAAGTGACATCTGATGAAGAGAATCAAAGGTAATGGATTATTTACATAGTATTTTCGATTTTAGATCTCTCCAACATGGCGGTTAGTCTGTATCGCAATGCGTATTTATCTGGGCGCAGTGCTCAGATTATTGCAAAGTGTGATTTCCCATAAGGTTAATTTTAAATCTGGCAAGTCCATTGCGTTCAAGAGATGTAAATCTATAATTCTTTGAATGACAATATAATATTTTACCAATGTTTTCTAATATTAATTAATTATTTTGTTGTCATGACTTGACTGCCGGTATTGGAGGGAAACGATTTCCTGAACATCAACGCCATAGTAAAACGCTGTTTTTAGATATAAATATGAACTTGATAGAACTAAAAATGCATGCATTGTCTAACATAATGTCCTAGGAGTGTCATCTGATGGAGATTGTAAAAGGTTAGTGCATAATTTTAGCTGATTTTATGGTTTTGGTGACGCCTGTCTTTGAATCGACAATGCATTACACACAGCTATTATCAATGTACTCTCCTAACATAACCTAACTTTATGCTTTCCCCGTAAAACCTTTTTGAAATCGGACAACGTGGTTAGATTAAGAAGATGTTTATCTTTCAAAGGCTGTAAGTTAGTTGTATGTTTGAGAAATTTGAATTTTGACATTTATTTGGTTTCAAATTTGCCGCTCTTGAAATGCACCTGCTGTTGATAGGGTGCGCCACGGGTGGCACGCTAACGTTCCACATAGCCCCAAGAAGTTAAGCATGTTTCGTTCAGGAGACAAGTGTTAATGTTTCTGAATAACAATGAGCAACAGCTAAATGCGCATTTTAAAGTGCGGCACGGGCTCTACGCAGGGTTTGCCAGCACAGATAGTCTACAGTGTCTTGAGTGTGGGGATTTGGGGCAAAAGAGATTTGCGTGCCCACATAAAGGCCGTAGACAAGGTGAGGGTACAAGCGCCAGTGGGGGAAATCGAGGTCAATGTGCAGGGGGTAATGAGAGACAGGCAGCAGAGGCTGGGCATAGTCATGCCAGTGATGGTGGTGTAGATGAGGCTGAGCCTAGTCAGGCTAGAGATGGTGGGTTAGCTGAGGCTGGGCCTAGTCATGCTATGAATGATGGTGTAGATGAGGCTGGGTCTAGTCAGGTTATGATTGGTGTTGTAAACTCCCTTTTTCAGGACCCTGTCTTTCAAAGATAATTCGTAAAAATCCAAATAACTTCACAGATCTTCATTGTAAAGGGTTTAAACCCTGTTTCCCATGCTTGTTCAATGAACCTTAAAAAATTCATAAGCATGCACCTGTGGAACGGTCGTTAAGAAACTAACAGCTTACAGTTATGAAAACTTAGGACACTAAAGAGGCCTTTCAACTTACTCTGAAAAACACCAAAAGAAAGATGCCCAGGGTCCCTGCTCATCTGCGTGAATGTGCCTTAGGCATGCTGCAAGGAGGCATGAGGACTGCAGATGTGGCCAGGGCAATAAATTGCAATGTCCGTACTGTGAGACGCCTAAGACAGCACTACAGGGAGATAGGACGGACAGCTGATCGTTCTCGCAGTGGCAGAACACATATAACAACACCTGCACAGGATCGGTATATCTGAACTTCACACCTGCGGGACAGGTACAGGATGGCAACATCAACTGCCCCAGTTACACCAGGATTGCACAATCCCTCCATCAGTGCTCAGACTGTACGCAATAGACAGAGGCTGGAATGAGGGCTTGTAGACTTGTTGTAAAGCAGGTCCTCACCAGACATCACCGGCAACAATGTCGCCTATGGGCACAAACCCACTGTCGCTGGACCAGACAGGACTGGCAAAAAGTGTTCTTTGCTGATGAGTCGTGGTTTTGTCTCACCAGGGGTGATGGTCGGATTCACGTTTTTCATCGAAGGAATGAGCGTTACACCAAGGCCTGTACTCTGGAGCGGGATCGATTTGAAGGTGGAGGGTCCGTCACGGGCTGGGCGGTGTGTCACAGCATCATCGGACTGAGCTTGTCATCATTGCAATCCTCTGTTGTCCCATGAACTGGCAGAGGCCGTAACCCAGATGTTGATGGACTCCCAGTGGAGTGTTATAAAACAATCTGTGGAATAATTTGACTAGACTTATTTTGCATTTTGCGTGAATGCGTCAGGATAGGAGAGTTGCCGATGAGCTGCCGTCGGGGGGCTCTGACTCTCCTGCCCCAAAAAGGGGGACATCTGGGTTAGGCCTCTGCCAGTTCATGGGACAACAGTGGAATGTCCATTTCATCCCTCTGTGCCAGAGAGAGCTTAGGGAGTCCTGCGAACAAGACCTGAGCACACATAGGATCACACAGTTCTGCCCTATACAACTCAGTATAAAACTCCACAGTCCGCTCCCTCATCTCCCCCAACACAGAGGTCACCTGCCCATCAGACAGCCATAGACAATGCATGCCCTTGGCTTCACCGCTCTGTCTTTCCAAACCAATGAAGTGAAGTTAAAAACTGGAGGCCTGTTGCATTCCTCTGTGCGGACTACAAGATTTTTGGCAAGGTCCTCTCTAACAGACTGAAGTACAATCTGAAATTTATAGTACACCAGGACCAAACTATTGTGTGTGCCGGAAAAGTCAATCACGGACAACTTGTTATTAATCAGGGACATGTTGAACTTGTCGAGAGGTTCAAATGTGAACTTTGGACTGGTCTCTTTAGACCAAGAGAAAGTTTTTGATAGAGTGGACCATGAGTATCTGTTTGTGATGTTTTGGAAAAGTTTTCTGACCTGTGTGAAGACGTTATAGGCTGGGGCGTCATGTATGGTCAAGGTGGGATGGGGGCTCAGTAGGCCAGTCTGGGTGAGTCGGGGCATTAGACAAGGATGTCCTCTATCGGGGCAGTTAAATACACTAGCCATTGAGCCTTTTTTGGGCCTTCTACGCAGGAGACTGCAAGGAGTGTGCTGTTGACAAGCATAGCAGTGTCAGCATATTCAGATGACGTTTCTGTGATGGTCAGGATATGCAGGCACTAGAGACTAATCTGAAGGTGTTTGAGGGAGCTTCGTCAGCTAAGGTAAACTGGGGCAAGAGCAAAGCTCTATTATGTGGGGCAAGTAGGGATAGACCCCCCTCTGCTTCCAGGGGGTTTGCAGTGGGGTTAGCAAGGGCTTAAAATGTTGGGGGTGTACATGGGCTTGGAGAGGTGGGTCAGGAAGAACTGGGAGGGGCTGTCATAGGCAGTGGTGTCAATACTGGCCAGGTGGAGGTGGCTCCTGTCCCAAGTGTTATATAGAGCGAGGGTGCTGATAATCAACAACCTGGTGGCATCTTCCCTTTGGCATAAACTGGCTGTCCTCAAGCCCCCCGCTGGTCTGCTCGCAGACCTGCAACACAAGCTGGTGGACTTTTTCTGGTCGGGCCATCACTGGCTGAGGGCGGCAGTGTTGTACATGACCATCCACGAAGGAGGACAGGGCCTGGTGGAACTGGAGAGCAGGGTGGCTGCTTTCTGACTAAAGGCGGTGCAGAGACTGCTGTACCATACTGATGTCGGCTGGAGGGAACTGGCATGCGCGCTGCTGAGGAGAGCTGATGGAATAGGGTTGAACCAGCAGCTGTTCCTCATGAAGCTGGAGAAGCTGAGTACAGGAGGTCTCTCAGACTTTTACTCTGCAGTGATGAGGGACTGGCAGTTGATAAGGCCCACATCAGAAGGGGGTGTGGAGCCTGGGCTGTGGGGGGAGCCTATTTTCCACAACCCAGCCATTCCTTTGAGATCGGTCCAGTTGGCCACCCTGCAGAGGCAACTGATGTCAGCGGGTTTACTAAGGCTGGGTGACCTGAGGCTGCTGGGAGAGGAGGGGTGGAAAACCCCGGAAGTCCTGGCACAACAAACAGGAATAACATCTCTTAGGCTGCTGGAGAGGAGGTCCAGGAGGCACTGTCTGAGCCGGTAAGTGGGGTGTTTGAGCGGCCGAAGGGGGAGGACCTACCAATGTTTCTGCCACTGCAGGTGACGGCAGAGACTGGGGACTGGCAAAGGGGTCTAGAGGACTTGTTAGATTTTAACACTCCGAGTAGGGGTGGGAGGTAAAGCCCTCTACAACCGTTGCATTAAGGTAAGCAACATTAGGAGCCTAACAGGAGTGAAGGCACATCAGTGGCAGGGGGAATGTGGAGCGGAGAGTATGGTGGGTTTTATATGGAGGGGGCTCTACAAACCACCTGTACCAAAAAGGTCAGGGGACCTCCAGTGGAGGTTTCTACATGGAGCCCTGGCCACTAACAGCTGGTTGGCACAGGTTGAACCGAGAGTCGGACAGGGGTGTCCTTTCTGTGTTATGAGAGAAACTGTGATTCATGTGTTTTCTGTGCACGCCAGGTTAATGCCATTCGTGTCTCTGTTGGAATGTATGTGTGAGAGGTTGGGGGTGGTTTTTACTGTTGGGGTGTTTATACAGGTATTGTTACATATGCCTTTTGGAGGGAACGCAACACCCAGCTACATCTCAGCTCCCCATGAAGTTAAAAAAATATGTGATCGTAGGTGCGGGGGAAGGACAACAGAGGCAGAGAAAAATACAGTTTACAGGGAATGTATTATTCCTAAACAAGGTAAAGTGGGGAAAAGGGGCTGGACGGAACCAAAGCAAAGAAAGTAAAAGTTAGAGTCCCCTCTCCTACCTTACCTGCCTTCCCACTACTTACCTAACTTTTAGCACCACCTGGCATGCTAACCAAAATACAGGGCGTGGTCTGCCCAGGTCTTACCTAGTGTGCATAGACAGAGTAAATACTACGGGTTATGTATGCCCGCAGGCCTCTTGCCTAAACACTCCCAAGGTGCGTTCCCCTTCCCCCCTTGGAACAAATAAAACAGAATAATTACTAATACTTTAAGTGAACAATTTCAATAATCAAAAACACTAATTCCTACTGGCATACAGACACCTCTGAAGGAGCGGCTACAAAATAATATCAACAAAACGTTTACTGACCGCCACAGCAACCAACACAGGACATACAAAGAAGCTCTTTTCTCCCTGGGGCAGGAACACTGGCTTTTATCAAGTTGGAGAAGGAGTTGGTAATTGCAGAGACAGCTGTATCCCATGACGAGAGGGAGGGGTAAGAGCTCCTATCAGCAATGGGGCCGACCAATCAGCTGCTTTAGGATTCCAGGAAGCCATTTCCTGAAATTCACACAGACACAACACAACACAGAAACTGGAGAATGTAACAGGCATTCAAATAAGGAGATGGCCAAATGTGTTTTGTTGAATTTTCTGTTTCCTCAGGCAAAGTTGGCTATTTGGCTAACAAGGACGAATAGGTTCAAAGGTGGGGGGATAACAGGCCCTTTACTCTTATTTAAAGGGATGGTCTCCGTGTGCATTAGGGTGGAATTTGAGTTCTATAAAATTATAAAAAGTGTGTAGATGTTTCAGGAGATATGGTGTGTCGTAGGGGCTGTCTGTATAGTTAGGGAAGATGTTTTGTATATACGGTTGTAGAAGTGGTGAGGTTTTGGTTATTGTGATGTGTGGTTTTCTATTGTGGGGTAGAGGGCAAGGTGAGTAGGGTACATGCATGCAGTACAGGATATATTTTGGTGTTTTATTTTAAGGGGTGGGGTGGGTGAGGTTTAAATGAAATGAGAATGTTTCATTAAATAAAGACCAACTCAAAAGTCTCTGTCTCTCTCCCTCTCTCTCTCTCTCTCTCTCTCAATTTTCAATTCAATTCGCTTTATTGGCATGACGTAACAATGTACATATTGCCAAAGCTTATTTTGGATATTTACAATATAAAAAATAAATAAAATGAGAATCAAAATTGTCAACTGGACAACAGTAACAACAATAACCAACGGTCAATATAACCATACATTCAACAATAACAATAAGCATACAGTAGAGTACATGTGCAGGTTGATTGGTCTGTCAGACACTGTCCCTCAACTTACGGCAGGGAGCAATGTAGTGCGCTGCCAACCCACAGCTCTCTGCGTCCTCCCCCAACAGGACAGGTAGCCTATCCTCATCAGAGAGGTCTTTGAAACCTTGAATAAGGGTTTCAAATTTGGGAAAATGACACTTTCTAATTGTTTTATATTTTTGACATTTTGTCAGGAAATGCAGCTCCGTCTCAGGTTCTGCTGTTGTGCCGTGGTTGCACAGACTTTCCTCTACAGGGAGCCAGGTTTTCCTGTGTCTACCCTTCCTCAAAGGCTGTGCTCACTGAGCCTGTACTTTGTCAAGGTTTTTCTAAGGTTTTGATCAGTAACCATGATCAAATATTTAGCCACGGTGTACTGTTGATTTAGGGCCAGATAGCACTGCATTTTGCTTTGTGTTTGTGCTTGTGTTTCCCAATAAGCAATGTAGTTTTGTTTTGACTGTGTTGTAATTTGGTTTATTCTGATTGATTGGATGTTCTGGTCCTGAGGCTTCAGTGTGTTAGTAGAACAGGTTTGTGAACTCAGCCCCAGGACCAGCTGGATGAGGGGACTCTTTTCTTTGTTCAGCTCTTGGCATTGCAGGGCTTGGTAATGATATGAGAGGGGGTCACTGTAGATGTTTCCAAAACTTAATTGCTCTTTTTTGAGTTTTTATTATTAGTAGATATTGGCCTAACTCTGCCCTGCATGCATTGTTTATAGTTTTCCTCTGGATGTGTAGGAGAATCTTACAGAACTCTGCATGCAAGGTTTCAATGGGGTGTATGTCCCATTTGATGAAATCTTGTTTTGCAAGTGGACCCCACACCTCGCTGCCATAAAGTGCAGTTGGTTCAATGACATATTCAATTAGTTTCAGCTAAATTTTAATAGGTATTTCAATTTGAATTTGCTTTTTAATGACGTAGAATGCCCTGCCCGCTTTCTCTCTCAGTTTATTCACTGCCTCATTAAGGTGTCCAGTTGAGCTTATTTTTAAACCTAAGTAATTGTAGTGTGTACAGTACTCTGTATATTTTGTACCAATTGAGAACTTTGGTCTAATTCCCTGAGATCTGGATCTTCTCTGGAAAATCATTATTTTAGTCTTTTGGGGTTTACTGCCAGGGCCCAGCTCTGGCAGTACTGCTCTAGCAGGTCCAGGCTCTGCTGTAGGCCATTTGCTGTGAGTGACAGCAGGCATAGGTCATCTGCGAAGAGTAGGCATTTAACTTCTGAATTGTGGAGACTAACACCAAGGGCTGAGGATTTTTCTAGAATAGTGGCCAATTCGTTGCTGAAAATATTGAAGAGTGCAGGGCTCAGATTGCAACCCTGACGAAGGCCCCGCCCCTTGTTAAAGAATTCTATTATTTTCTTGCCAATTTTATTACTGCACGTATTGCCAGTATACATTGATTTAATTATGTCATGTGTTTTACCCCCTATAACACTTTCAATAACTTTGTAGAACAGTCCTGTATGCCAAATAGAATCAAATGCTTTTTGGAAGTCGATAAAGCAAGCGTATATTTTGGTATTATTTTTTGGGACATGTTTATCTATCAGGGTGTGTAGGGTGTAAATATGATCAGTTGTGCGATGTTTTGGTATACATCTAATGTGGCTGTTACTCAAGACATTGTGCTTATTAAGGAAGTTTAGAACTCTTACATGTATAATACTACAGAAAACCTTCCCCAGGTTACTGTTCACACAAATGCCTCTGTAATTATTAGGGTCAAATTTCTCTCTCTGTCTCTCTCTCTCCACCCCCCCCCCTTTCTCTCCCTGTCACTTTTCAGCAGACATTGTTCTCTGTGTTGTGATTTTTCTTCTTCACGATTGTCTTGGTGTATTTGGAACATGATAGTTTGTTAGTGATGTGGACACCAAGGAACTCTTCAGAGACGATAAATATCTGCTCTCCCAAACAAAATGCTACAGCAAAAAATGTGTAGTCATTTCCCTGTCTTACTTACTTACTTTCTGTTGCCATGCTCGCTGGCAATATTCTAATCCCTTGCCTGCTAGCTAGCCAGCTAGCTACGGCTAACAGTCACAACCTCTTATGGATGTATTGACATTCAAATACATCCAAAACAATGAGCTGATGATGCACAATTTTGCCTGGCAAAATGCCTTCTCCTTGACACTGTTCATTATATGGAGAGGTAGCTACAAGCTAGCTACCTTAGCTAATTAGTTCCGGCGCCGACAGAGATGGCCAACAGAGACGGCCGCCTCGCTTCGCGTTCCTAGGAAACTATGCAGTATTTTGTTTTTTTATTTGTTATTTCTTACATTGTTACCCCAGGAAATCTTAGGTTTTATTACATACAGTCGGGAGGAACTATTGGATATAAGAGCAACGCCAACTCACCAACATTACGACCAGGCATATGACTTTCTCGAAGTGGATCCTCTGTTTGGCCCACCACCCAGGACAATGGATCGGATCCCAATGGATCGACCCAAAACAACGGCGCCGCAGAAGGGGCAGATGGAGCGGTCTTCTGGTCAGGCTCTGTAGACGGGCACATTGCGCACCGCTCCCGAGCATACTACTCGCTAATGTCCAGTCTCTTGACAACAAGGAAATCCGAGCAAGGGTTGCCTTCCAGAGAGACATCAGAGACTGTAACGTTCTTTGTTTCAGTGAAACATGGCTCACTCGAGACACGCTATCGGAGTCGGTACAGCCACCTTCTTCACGCATCACACCGACAGAAACAAGCATCTCTCTGGAAAGAAGAAGGGTGGGGGTGTATGCCTTTTGATTAATGAGACGTGGTTTGATCATAACAACAAACAGGAACTCAAGTCCTTTTGTTCACCTGACTTTGAATTCCTCACAATCAAATGCCGACTGCATTATCTACCAAGAGAATTCTCTTCGATCACAATCACAGTCGTGTATATTCCCCCCCAAGAAGACACAGACGGCCCTGAACAAACTTCATTTGACTCTATGTAAACTGGAACCACATATCCTGAGGCTACATTGATAGTAGCTGGGGATTTTAACAAGGCTAATCTGAAAGCAAGGCTCCCTAAATTTTATCAGCATATCGATTGCGCGACCCGGGCTGGAAAAACCCTGGATAATTGTTATTCTAACTTCCGCAACACATATAAGGCCCTCCCCCGCCCTCCTTTCGGAAAAGCTGACCCCGACTCCATTTTGTTGCTCCCAGCCTATAGACAGAAACTAAAACAGGAAGCACCCGCACTCAGGTCTGTTCAACGCTGGTCCGACCAATCGGAATATGTTCCGCATAGCGTCGAACAACAACATGATTCGGTGAGCGAGTTTAATAGCAAGTGCATCGGTGATGTTGTACCCACAGCGTCTATTAAAACATTCCCCAACCAGAAACCGTGGATTGATGGCAGCATTCGCGCAAAACTGAAAGCGCAACTACTGCTTTTAATCAGGGCAAGGTGACCGGAAACATGACCGAATACAGTGTAGCTATTCCATCTGCAAGGCAATCAAACAAGCTAAGTGTCAGTATAGAGACAAAGTAGAGTTGCAATTCAACGGCTCAGACACGAGAGGTATGTGGCAGGGTCTACAGTCAATCACAGACTACAAAAGAAAAACCAGCCCCGTGGCGGACCACGATGTCTTGCTCCCAGATAGACTAAACAACTTCTTTGCTCGCTTTGAGGACAATACAGTGCCACTGACACGACCCGCTACCAAAACCTGTGGGCTCTCCTTCACTGCAGCCAACGTGAGTAAAACATTAAACGTGTTAACCCTCGCAAGGCTGCAGGCCCAGACGGCATCCCCAGCCGCGTCCTCAGAGCATGCGCAGACCAGCTGGCTGGTGTGTTTACGGACATATTCAATCAATCCTTATCCCAGTCTGCTGTCCCACATGCTTCAAGACGGCCTACAGGAAGGAGGTGAGGGCCCTCGGAGTGTGGTGTCAGGAAAATAACCTCACACTCAATGTCAACAATACAAAGGAGATGATCGTGGACTTCAGGAAACATCAGAGGGAGCAGCCCCCTATCCACATCGACGGGACAGTAGTGGAGAAGGTGGGAAGTTTTAAGTTCCTCGGCGTACACATCACGGACAAACTGATATGGTCCACCCACACAGACAGCGTGGTGAGGAAGGCGCACCAGTGCCTCTTCAACCTCAGGAGGCTGAAGAAATTTGGCTTGTCACCAAAAACACTCACAAACTTTTACAGATGCACAATCGAGAGATCCTGTCGGGCTGTATCACCGCCTGGTACGGCAACTGCTCCGCCCATAACTGTAAGGCTCTCCAGGTCACCTACACCACCTGATGTCACAGGAAGGCCAAAAAGATCATCAAGGACAACAACCACCCGAGCCCCTGCCTGTTCACCACGCTATCATCCAGAAGGTGAGGTCAGTACAGGTGCATCAAAGCAGGGACCGAGAGACTGAAAAACAGCTTCTATCTCAAGGTCATCAGACTGTTATATAGCCATCACGAACATTGAGTGGCTGCTGCCAACATACTGACTCAACTCTAGCCACTTTAATAATGGACAAATTGATGTAATAAATGTATCACTTGCCACTTTAAACAATGCCACTTTAAATAATGTTTACATGTCCTACATTACTCATCTCATATGTATATACTGTACTCTATACCATCTACTGCATCTTGCCATCTTGATGTAATACATGTATCACTAGCCATTTTAAATAGTTCCACTTTATACACTGCTCAAAAAATAAAGGGAACACTTAAACAACACAATGTAACTCCAAGTCAATCACACTTCTGTGAAATCAAACTGTCCACTTAGGAAGCAACACTGATTGACAATACATTTCAAATGCTGTTGTGCAAATGGAATAGACAACAGGTGGAAATTATAGGCAATTAGCAAGACACCCCCAATAAAGGAGTGGTTCTGCAAGTGGGGACCACAGACCACTTCTCAGTTCCTATGCTTCCTGGCTGATGTTTTGGTCACTTTTGAATGCTGGCGGTGCTTTCACTCTAGTGGTAGCATGAGACGGAGTCTACAACCCACACAATTGGCTCAGGTAGTGCAGCTCATCCAGGATGGCACATCAATGCGAGCTGTGGCAAGAAGGTTTGCTGTGTCTGTCAGCGTAGTGTCCAGAGAATGGAGGCGCTACCAGGAGACAGGCCAGTACATCAGGAGACGTGGAGGAGGTCGTAGGAGGGCAACAACCCAGCAGCAGCACCGCTACCTCCAGCTTTGTGCAAGGAGGAGCAGGAGGAGCACTGCCAGAGCCCTGCAAAATGACTTCCATCAGGCCACAAATGTGCATGTGTCTGCTCAAACGGTCAGAAACAGACTCCATGAGGGTGGTATGAGGGCCCGACGTCCACAGGTGGGGGTTGTGCTTACAGCCCAACACCGTGCAGGACGTTTGGCATTTGCCAGAGAACACCAAGATTGGCAAATTCGCCACTGGCGCCCTGTGCTCTTCACAGATGAAAGCAGGTTCACACTGAGCACATGTGACAGATGTGACAGAGTCTGGAGACGCCGTGGAGAACGTTCTGCTGCCTGCAACATCCTCCAGCATGACCGGTTTGGCGGTGGGTCAGTCATGGTGTGGGGTGGCATTTCTTTGGGGGGCCGCACAGCCCTCCATGTGCTCGCCAGAGGTAGCCTGACTGCCATTAGGTACCGAGATGAGATCCTCAGACCCCTTGTGAGACCATATGCTGGTGCGGTTGGCCCTGGGTTCCTTCTAATGCAAAACAATGCTAGACCTCATGTGGCTGGAGTGTGTCAGCAGTTCTTGCAAGAGGAAGGCATTGATGCTATGGACTGGCCCGCCCATTCCCCAGACCTGAATCCAATTGAGCACATCTGGGACATCATGTCTCGCTCCATCCACCAATGCCACGTTGCACCACAGACTGTCCAGGAGTTGGCGGATGCTTTAGTCCAGGTCTCGGAGGAGATCCCTCAGGAGACCATCCGCCACCTCATCAGGAGCATGCCCAGGCGTTGTACGGAGGTCATACAGGCACGTGTAGGCCACACACACTACTGAGCCTCATTTTGACTTGTTTTAAGAACATTACATCAAAGTTGGATCAGCCTGTAGTGTGGTTTTCCACTTTAATTTTGAGTGTGACTCCAAATCCAGACCTCCATGGGTTGATAAATTGGATTTCCATTGATTATTTTTGTGTGATTTTGTTGTCAGCACATTCAACTACGTAAAGAAAAAAGTATTTAATAAGATGATTTCTTTCATTAAAATCTAGGATGTGTTGTTTAAGTGTTCCCTTTATTTTTTTTTAGCAGTATATAATGTTTACATACCCTACATTACTCATCTCATATGTATATACTGTACCCTATACCATCTACTGCATCTTGCCTATGCCGTTTGGCCATCGCTCATTCATATATTTTTATGTACACACTCTTATTCATTCCTTTATGCTTCTGTGTATAAGGTAATTGTTGTGAAATTGTTAGGTTAGATTACTTGTTAGATATTATTGCATGGTCTGAACTAGAAGCACAAGCATTTCGCTACACTTGCATTAACATCTGCTAACCATGTGTATGTGACAAATAACGATTTGATTTGATTTGTTGCTGCCAAGATGATAACCATGTGATCAGTTGTTGATCAAACTAGAAATGTAATGACTATATTAGGGACCGGAGAAATCACCACATTAGGTCATCGGATGCTTAAAAAGAAAAATGTCTCTGCAAAAAACTAATTAATGCTAGCTAGATGTTTTTTCTTCAGTGGACCTGCGTTTACAATCTATCCAATTTGGTTTGTGTGCTAGTTTACCCTTCTGTAACGTTGTAGCATGTACAGTCTGAATGTGTAGGTGCTTATTGCTTCATGATTTGCAGGTGTCCCGATATCTTTTCCAACTGTTCCTTTATCTGGTTTTAATGTCCATTCTATAATGCCCTTCTAGCCAATCAGAAACAAGTATTCAATAATTCTGTAGAAGGTTTATCAACACTACAGTATGTTTGCTGGACTGACTGTTGAATCATTTACATTTTACATTTCAGTCATTTAGCAGACACTTATCCAGAGCGACTTACTGAGATCATACATTTTCATACATTTCATACTTTTTTTTTCATACTGGTCCCCCGTGGGAATCATTTGGAAATGTCGGGCCTAAATGACCATCTAGGATTTCAAAATGATATATTTTCTGTAATAGCACCATGTAACTGAAATATGTACTTATTTTAATTTTCTGTCTTTATTCTTAAGATTTAAATTAGAATAAACCATCACCTTGAATTAAAAAATAAAATGTGGCTACAAACTCCCAGAGACGGGTCATTTGGCTACAAACTCCCAGAGACAGGTCATCTGGCTACAAACTCCCAGAGACAGGTCATCTGGCTACAAACTCCCAGAGATGGGTCATTTGGCTACAAACTCCCAGAGACGGGTCATTTGGCTCCTGTACCCTAAGGCCCGGGACGATGATTAGAACGGTATGAGACATCGGACATAAGATGTCTGTAATACTTTCTGCCTCTCTTATCCTGGGTAGATCAGCGTGGTGTCCTCTCCCACGGTCGCTCTGCAGTGTAATGATGGGTAATGGCTGCTGTGTCTGGCCCTGTTTATCTCTTGTCATTTCCTGAGAAGAGATGAGATGGCTTTTTTTGCTACTGGTTTTTCTGGAGGGATTACATGGGAGATGAGATAAAATGAAACAGGATTTGCCCTCCTCCTATCCCTCATTCTATCTCTCTCCCTCTCACCTTCCATCCGGCTACCTCTCTCTCTCTCTCTCTCTCTCTCTCTCTCTCTCTCTAGCTTCCTCACTCCCTCTCAATTCAATTCAATTCAAAGGGCTTTATTGGCATGGGAAAAGTGTTTACATTGACAAAACAATGTCACTCTCTCCCTCTCTCTCTCGCTCTCTTCTCTTTAAAAGTCCCCTAACACTTCCTGCTACTGAGGTAGGCAGTATCCAAGACTTGCCATCCCAATTCCCACATGAATAGACTTTGGAAATTACTTTCAGGAGAGGTATACTGTAGTCAACAAGAGTCACTTTGTCCCAACAGTGACACTTCCATTATATTATTAAGATGGTAATGCCTGTGATTACATAGAGCAGGGATATGGGGCTGGAGTGATGTTCCACTTTTTCCCCATCCCTAGCAAACACAGCTGATTAAACTAATTGCAATCTAATTGCATTCTAAACTGAAGATCATGATTAGTTGATTATTGGAGTCAGGTGTGTTAGCTGGGACAAGAGTGTGACACCATCAAGGCCCTTGGATCCTGATTTAGAGGGATCTTTTTTTGCGAGTACAAACTGAGTTTGATTCACTTCCTCTGTTAACTGAGTTTTGAAGTGACAATGCATCTCTTTTAACTTTTAAACCTTGGTAAAAGGTCACGATGTGCCCTTCTTTCAACAACGGTTTGTAGCTTTATGATCGGAAACTCTGTAGTGTCCCGTGTCCAAACGAACTCTTTAGTCAGTAAACACTGTGTTTCAGTGGCTGGATGGGCCTCAGTGCAAACACACATGTTGAGCACTGTATAAAGACTGTTGACAATGGAATGTTTTTGTGAATAAATTAGAATAAAACTTAGAAAAGCACTGGTCATATTCAGGTCTTTATGAACAAACTCTCTGAGTGTAGGAGAAAATATGAACTGCTATAGTGATGTGGACAGGAGCAGGGAGAACTGTTACTGTCGTTTTGTGGACATTGGAAAATTGTTACTATACTGATATGGACATTGGAGAACTGAAAAGGGCTGGGGGAACTAAATGTTCCATCTCTACACACACCATGGTGCCGGAGGGGAAGGCTGCCATTTTATGGGCTCCTAACCAATTATGTTATTGTGGGTTTTTTTTTTCTTCACATTGTTTGTAACTTCTTTGGGTAATAACTTCTGGACATCAGAACAGTGATCACTCACCTTGGACTGGATGAAGGTTTTTCTTTTCTTTAATGAATTGGAGGTGAAAGACGAAGTGGAAATGCAGATACAGTGACCACAGATCCGAGGTGAGAATTCATCAGCGAGTGTATTATCCGCCTTTACCATCCGTCCTGCTGGTGAACGTGCAATCACGGGAGAATAAAATGGATGAGCTCTGTTCGAGACTATCCTACCAATGGGACATTACAAACTGTAATATCTTATGTTGCACCGAGTCGAGCCTGAACAAACCTGAACAGGGACATGGATAATATACAGTTGACTGGGTTTTCCGTGCATCGGCAAGACAGAACAGCAACTACCGGTAAGACGAGGGGTGGTGGTCTCTGTCTATTTTTCAGTAACAGCTGGTGAGCGATATCTAATATTATATAGCTTAGATCTTATCTGTCGTAAAGATATCAGTTTGTCTCTGTGAATGGTTTGTCCTCTGACAAATCCACTGTAAATTTCGGTGTTCCTCAAGGTTCCGTTTTAGGACCACTATTGTTTTCACTATATATTTTACCTCTTGGGGATGTCATTCGAAAACATAATGTTAACTTTCACTGCTATGCGGATGGCACACAGCTGTACATTTCAATAAAACATGGCGAAGCCCCTAAATTGCCCTCGCTAGAAGCCTGTGTTTCAGACATAAAGAAGTGGATGGCAGCAAACTTTCTACTTTTAAACTCGGACAAAAAAGAGATGCTTGTTCTAGGTCCCAAGAAACAAAGAGATCTTCTCTTGAATCTGACAACTAATCTTGATGGTTGTACAGTCGTCTCAAATAAAACTGAGAAGGACCTCGGCGTTACTCTGGACCATGATCTCTTTTGACAAACATATCAAAACTGTTTCAAGGACAGCTTTTTTCCATCTACGTAACAATGCAAAAATCTGACATTTTCTGTCCAAAAATGATGCAGAAAAATGTATCCATGCTTTTATCACGTCTAGGTTAGACTACTGCAATGCTCTACTTTCTGGCTACCCAGATAAAGCACTAAATAAACTTCAGTTAGGATTCTAGCAGCCGTATTTAGCACTGACTAGAACCAAAAAATTTGATCATATTACTCCAGTGCTAGCCTCCCTACACTGGCTTCCTGTTAAGGCAAGGGCTGTTTTCAAGGTTTTACTGCTACCCTACAAAAGCATTACATGGGCTTGCTCCTACCTATCTTTCCGATTTGGTCCTGCCATACATACCTACATGTACGCTATGGTCACAAGACGCAGGCCTCCTAACTGTCCCTAGAATTTCTAAGCAAACAGCTGGAGGCAGGGCTTTCTCCTACAGAGCTCCATTTTTATGGAATGGTCTGCCTACCCATGTGAGAGACGCAGACTCGGTCTCAACCTATAAGTCTTTATTGAAGACTCATCTCTTCAGTAGGTCCTATGATTGAGTGTAGTTTGGCCCAGGAGTGTGAAGGTGAACGGAAAGGCACTGGAGCAACGAACCGCCCTTGCTGTCTCTGCCTGGCCGGTTCCCCTCTCTCCACTGGGATTCTCTGCCTCTAACCCTATTACAGGGGCTGAGTTACTTGCTTACTGGTGCTCTTCCATGCCGTCCCTAGGAGGGGTGTGTCACTTGAGTGGGTTGAGTCACTGACGTGGGGGCAGTATTTTCACGGCGGATAAAAAACGTACCTGATTAATCTGGTTACTACTCCTGCCTAGAAACTAGAATATGCATATTTGGATAGAAAACACAAAAGTTTCTAAAACTGTTTGAATGGTGTCTGTGAGTATTACAGAACTCATATGGCAGGCCAAAACCTGAGAAGATTCCATACAGGAAGTGCCCTGTCTGACAATTTGTTGTCCTTCTGTTGCATCTTTATCAAAAATACAGCATCTATGCTGTAACGTGACATTTTCTAAGGCTTCCATTGGCTCTCTAAAGCCACCAGAAAGTGGAATGGGGTTTCTGCTGTCTCTGGGCAAAGAACAGTAGCAGAATGTGTAAGTGGTCAGCCTGGGGACAGTGACACTGGAGATGCGCGGTCACGAGTCTACTCCATTTTTTTCTTTCAGCCTTTGAATGAATACAACGTTGCCCGGTTGGAATATTATCGCTATTTTATGAGAAAAGTAGCATAATAAAAATTGATTTTAAACAGCATTTGACATGCTTCTAAGTACGGTAATGGAATATTTTGAATTTTTTTGTCACGAAATGCGCTTGCGCGTCACCGTTTGGCTAGTTACCTGAACGCATGAACAAAATGGCAGTATTTGGATATAACTATGGATTATTTGGAACCAAAACAACATTTGTTGTTGAAGTAGAAGTCCTGGGAGTGCATTCTGACGAAGAACAGCAAAGGTAATCCAATTTCTCTAATAGTAATTCTGAGTTTAGGTTGTCCCAAACTTGGTGGGTGTCAAAATAGCTAGCCGTGATGGCCGAGCTATGTACTCAGAATATTGCAAAATGTGCTTTCGCCGAAAAGCTATTTTAAAATCGGACACCGCGATTGCATAAAGGAGTTCTGTATCTATATTTCTTAAAATAATTGTTATGTATTTTGTAAACGTTTATCATGAGTAATTTAGTAAATTCACCAGAAGTTTTCGGTGGGCATGCTAGTTCTGAACATCACATGCTAATGTAAAAAGCTGTTTTTTGATATAAATATGAACTTGATTGAACAAAACATTCATGTATTGTATAACATAATGTCCTAGGAGTGTCATCTGATTAAGATCATCAAAGGTTAGTGCTGCATTTAGCTGTGGTTTGGGTTTATGTGACATATATGCTTGCTTGGAAAATGGCTGTGTGATTATTTGTGTCTATGTACTCTCCTAACATAATCTAATGTTTTGCTTTCGCTGTAAAGCCTTTTGGAAATCAGACAACGTGGTTCGATTCAGGAGAAGTGTATCTATAAAATGGTGTAAATTAGTCCTATGTTTGAGAACTTTCAATTATGACATTTTGTGGTTTTAAATTTGGCCCTCTGATTTGTCACTGGCTGTTGAATAGTGTGGGACGATTTCGTCCCACCTCCCCTAGAGAGGATGAAGGAGCTGATCGTGGACTATGATAAAGGAGGGCTGAGCATGCCCCCATTCACATCAACGGGGCTGTAGTGGAGCAGGTTGAAATCTTCAAGTTCCTTGGTGTCCACATCACTAATGAACGATCATGGTCCAAACATACCAAGACAGTCGTGAAGAGGGCACGACAACATTGTTTCCCCCTCAGGAGACTGAAAAGATTTGGTATAGGTCCTCAGATCCTCAAAATGTTCTACAGCTGCACTATCGAGAGCATCCTGACTGGTTGTGTCTCCGCTTGGTATGGCAAATGCTCGGCATCTGACCCCAAAGTTGCTACAGATGGTAGTGCGTACGGCCCAGTACATCACTGGGGCCAAGCTTCCTACCATCCAGGACCTATATACCAGGCAGAGTCAGAGGAGGGCCCTAAAAATTGTATAGACTGTTATTTTTACTACCGCACTGGAAGCGATACCGGTGCGCCAAGTCTAGGTCCAAAAGCCTCCTTAACGGCTTCTACCCCCAAGCCATAGGACTGCTTAATGGCTTCTACCCCCAAGCCATAGGACTGCTTAACGGCTTCTACCCCCAAGCCATAGGACTGCTTAACGGCTTCTACCCCCAAGCCATAGGACTGCTTAACGGCTTCTACCCCCAAGCCATAGGACTGCTTAACGGCTTCTACCCCCAAGCCATAGGACTGCTTAACGGCTTCTACCCCCAAGCCATAGGACTGCTTAACGGCTTCTACCCCCAAGCCATAGGACTGCTTAACGGCTTCTACCCCCAAGCCATAGGACTGCTTAACGGCTTCTACCCCCAAGCCATAGGACTGCTTAACGGCTTCTACCCCCAAGCCATAGGACTGCTTAACGGCTTCTACCCCCAAGCCATAGGACTGCTTAACGGCTTCTACCCCCAAGCCATAGGACTGCTTAACGGCTTCTACCCCCAAGCCATAGGACTGCTTAACGGCTTCTACCCCCAAGCCATAGGACTGCTTAACGGCTTCTACCCCTAAGCCATAGGACTGCTTAACGGCTTCTACCCCCAAGCCATAGGACTGCTTAACGGCTTCTACCCCCAAGCCATAGGACTGCTTAACAGTATTTTTACCTTCTACTACTCGCTGTTTGTTATCTATGCATAGTCACTTTAGCCCTACCTGCATGTATATATTACCTCAATTGCCTCCAATAACCTGTATACCTAGACATTGACTCGGTACCGGCAACCCCTGTATATAGCCTCGTTATTATTGTTTTTGTATTTAATTTTAGCAAATGTTTTCAGACTTACTTAATTAAAAAAAGTGATTTGATCTATTCCTTGTATTATTTTCCCTTTGCTCTGAACTCCATTTTCCTCTGTATCCATACAGGTATCTCTCAAAGTATCTGCCTTGTATCATCATTCCTGGTTCTCTGCTGCAGCTCAGTAGTCTGGGAGAGGAAAGAGAGAAAAATAGCAGCATTTCCATCACCAAACATGCAAGAACACAGTGAAAATTGATCTGAGCAGAGATTTGCTCCCGTTTATAAGTTTCAAACAGGCTTTTAGTGTAGCATTTCTTCAGAAGCTGCTAACTACTAGCGTGGTGCTCTACTGCAATGGGTTGGCACCAAAGGGGTAAGTAAAGGGGAAATCGATGAGAGCCAAGTGCATATAAACAGGATATTAGGTCTGAGGAGATTCCTGTGAACGAACACCACCGAGAGCCCAGAAGGTAATACGTTTAAGCACCACGCACTGATCGATTTCTAATCAGGTGGAGATGCACTGTGTGTAATTGGATTTGTGTGTGAGTGTGTGTCTCTCTCTCTTGTTCTCTCTCTTTCTCTCCTCTGCCAACAGAAGGGGTCTATATTAGACTCTCTTTGATGTCGGTCCTTTTTTCCATTAGGAGAAGGCTTCCTAGATGCTTGTAGGACCCCGCCATTCCCTCTGGCGCTGTGGTGAGCTGTCCCTGGAGTGCTTGTCTCAATCTTCAGTCAGAACCTGGCTAGTTTCTACTGATAACCAGATGGAGCCTGGTTTTTCTAAAAATAACAGTAAGTTCTCAACAGAAGAGTCATCCAGACACAACACAAAATGTGTTGTTATATTTCAACACATTTTGTGGTGCTTGTCATCCGTGACTCCAACCAACCAACAAAGCCGTAATTGATGCGTGTTAACTCTTACCGTGTCAGTGACTGGTAAAGTGCTAGCATGCTAAAGCAATGCTACTGTTTACCTGCAGGAAGTTCATTGGATCTCAGCACTCCACACCAGGTGTTTGTAAATATGTCTGTGTTTACGACTAAGGCCGCCTCTTGACGAACATCTGTTTTTTCATAAACACTTTTCCTAGAACTCGTTGAGCGGGTCAGACTGCGTAGGCTACTCAGTGGCTCTAGGGACTAATCCACAGGGTCAAAGGTCATCATCTTCAAGTCCTGTAGAAACCCCTGGCTGGGTTTGTTTTGTATTACTCCTCCGTCTAACAACATAATGCCTCTAATTATTCTCTCCTGGTGAGCCCCTCTAACCCACACCTACCCCCTACCACTACCCCCCCTTCCCCCAACACTAACCTCCTACTACCCCCCTACCCCCAACACTAACCCCTTACTACCCCCCCCACCCCCGCACTAACCCCCTACCACCACCACTAATCCCCTACTACCCCCACCAATAACCCCCTACCACCCCCAACCACCAACACCCCCACCACCCCTACCATCACTATCCCCCTACCACCAACACCCCCACCAACCCCCTACCACCCCTACCATCACTATCCCCCAACCACCACCACCAACCCCCTACCACCACTACCATCACTATCCCCCTACCACCACCACCATCACCATCACTAACCCCCTACCACCACCACCCCCACCAACCCCATACCACCACTACCATCACTATCCCCCTACCACCACCACCACCATCACTAACCCCCTACCACCACCACCACCACCACCATCCCCCTACCACCACCACCACCACCAAACCCCTACCACCACCACCATCACTAACCCCCTACTACCACCACCACTCAGTGCATCATAGTGCATTATAATTAGCCTTGTGTTACATCTAATTGCTCAGCGCTAGCAAATTATTCATGTGCCCTTATTCCTTGTATTTGTGAAACGTATTCATGCTGTTAGTTTCACGTTTAAATCGGCTGTTATTTAAACATGAAAAGATGAAGCATCGGCGTTAATTACATTAAGTTGGGTAGCGTTCAGAGCTACAGTATCACAGAGAGACGAAACTGGCTTCACTGCCCCTGATTACTGTAACAGTTGCAAATGACTAGAACACAGTTTGTTGCCTTTTACAACATGAAACAGAATATATAAATATATACAAAGAAATGCCAGCAGTGCAAATGCCTTTGTTTTGTTAAAATTGTGTTGATCTATGCTTGCAAAATGCTTTATTAGCAAAGATATCTATTACACACTGCATACCAGAGTTGGTGAGATGTAGATTGTGTTACTTACGGGCTTCTCCTACTTCCTTGCATAGCGATGTGGATTTAATTAACAGAGAACCCCCCAAAAATCTGAGTGATTGCAAGTATGTGATTATAACTGTTGGAGGATTTTGCATTTATCAAACACTTGAAACAGTGTTTATTTTTCTTTATATCAGCATATCTCTTCAGCTGTCTGTATCCTGAATGGTGTTTATTTACATTTTTTTAAAGTAATTATGGGTAAAAGATTGAAAGGAAATGTACAGTTGAAGTCAATAGTTTACATACACTGAGGTTGGAGTCATTAAAACTCGTTTTTCAACCACTCCACAAATTTCTGGTTAACAAACTACAGTTTTGTCAAGTCGCTTATAACATCTACGTTGTGCATGACACTTGTCATTTTTCAAACAAGTGTTTACAGATTATTTCACTTATAATTCACTGTATCACAATTCATGTGGGTCAGAAGTTTACATACACTAAGTTACTGTGCCTTTAAACAGCTTGGAAAATTCCAGAAAATGATGTCATGACTTTAGAAGCTTCTGATAGGCTAATTGACATCCTTTGAGTCAATTTGAGGTGGACCTGTGGATGTATTTCAAGGACTACCTTCAATCTCGGTGCCTCTTGACTTGACATCATGGGAAAATCAAAATAAATCAGCCAAGTCTGGTTTACCCTTGGGAACAATTTCCAAACGCCTGAAGATACCACGTTCATCTGTACAAACAATAGTACGCAAGTTTAAACACCATGGGACCACGCAGCTGTCATACCGCTCAGGAAGGACATGCGTTCTGTCTCCTAGAGATGAACGTCAGTGTAACGGGCGTCATAAGGATTGGACCAGGGTGCAGCGGGAACGTGTATACTCATCTTCTTTATTAAACCAAAAGAAGTAAAAACAAACAAATCATGTATACAAAACAACGAACGACACTCAACAGTCCTGTCAGGTGCACAGACACAAAACAGGAAACAACTACCCACAAACCCCCATAGCACAAACACCCCTATACATAGGACCTTCAATCAGAGGCAACGAGGAACAGCTGCCTCCAATTGAAGGTCAATCAACAAACCCTAAACATAGAAGTAGAAAACTAGACTGAACATAGAAAAACACTAACCTAGAACATAGACCAAATACCCTGGAACACTCTAAACAAACACCCCTCTTACATAAGTACATAGCCCAACAAACCCCGAACCACATAAAACAAACACCCCCTGCCACGTCCTGACCAAACTTCAATAACAAATAACCACTTTACTGGTCAGGATGTGACAGTCAGCTGTTGTAAGAAGGGCTTTATAAATACATTTGATTGATTGAATTTGATTGTACCAGTGTGCTGGCTCAGTGAGACTCAGCAGAGCCCACACCAGTAGGCTATACAGTCTCTGAGAAAAGGAAAGGCTGGACAACCAACAGTGGCTACCGCTAGCACACAACCATACAGTTCTCATACAGTTTCCTTATTTCTTGGTTTGAAGGGAAGGACTAGTACAACAGCCAATCTCCCTTTTGAGATTCAACTTCAACTGTCTGTGGCTGGCATCGACTACAGTAACAGCTAATTCCAAACAGAAAGGTGGATGTAGACTGGGTCCATCAGGAGAAGATAAGATGAAAGTGATTCTGTGAGAGACCATTACAGAAAGAGAGAGAAAGAGATTTCTGCTAGTTCTTCTGTTGCTGAATAAATACTCTACTTGAAGATCTCATGATTTATTCACCTCATCCTGTGGCCCATCTCACTCCCTGGCATCAACACATACACGCAAACGCATGAATGTGAACACACACACGAGCGCACACACACAAAAAGTATACACACACATTAGATCTAAACTTAATTCACCTTACATTGCATTTTCACAGCATTTCACTGCCTTTCACTATCTTTCACCACCTTTCAAAGCCTTTCTCTGAATTGCATTGCCTTTCACAGCCTTTCACTGCATTGCACTGCCTGGCACATCGTTTCACTGCCTTCCACCTGCCTTTCGCAACTTTTCACAGCCTTTCACTGCATTGCACTGCCTTCCACTGCCCTTCACTGCCTTCCACTGCCCTTCACTGCCTTCCACTGCCCTTCACAGCTTTTCACTGCCCTTCACAACTTTTCACAGCCTTTCACTGCATTGCACTGCCTTTCACATCGTTTCACTGCCTTCCACAGCCTTCCACTGCATTTCACAGTCTTCCAATGCATTTCACAGCCGTTCATTGCCTTTCACTGCCTTCCACTGCCTTTCACAGCCTTTCACTGGTGCTACATGGTATAATAGTTATTCCCTCCTCCTGATCAGGTTTATACTCCGTTTCTAACAGCTTTCACCTTGTGGAATGATGGAGAGAGGTGCTGGCTTAAAATCAACACACAACCTGAGCCCTCGATAACTAGCCTTTTTCAGCGTGGTAAGAATGTGAGGAGCAACGCTTCAGTAGTCTGTATTTATGATTTATTTATCATAGCATGTTTGATCCTTTCATTAGCATTGCAATTGGAAGACATGGAAAATAGAACAGAAGTAGTGTTGAATTTAGGAATCCACAAATATGTGTTTGTGTGACTGAACTGCAGCAGGGCTGGGCCATGCAGCTGTCCTGAGCCTGTAAAGGGCACCGTGAGCACAGCAGAGGAGAGCAGACAGAATTAAAGGAGAGATGATCCTGCCATCTATTCATCCTTCATGCCTGCCTGCCTGCCTGCCTGCCTGCCTGCCTGCCTGCCTGCCTGCCTGCCTGCCTTCTCAGACAACTTGCCTTGGCAAACGCAACAAAATCCTAAGTCATCAAAATGGCTGTTCTCTCTCTCTCCCTCTCTCACATTCTGTCGCTCTCTCTCGCTCTTACGCTCTCTCTATCGCTATCTCTCTCTCTCTCTCTCTCTTCTCTTTCTCCCTGTTCTGTGCTCAGACCAGCTAAAACGATGTTGGGGTGTAAATGTAACACTGCAGTGGAAGAGAGAGAGGGATGTGAGAAAGAGGGGAAGAAGTGGTGGCGGAGTGTGTGAATACTCCAGGGGTGTCATGGCCATTATCCGCAGGAGCGAGTCTTGAGTGAGGTTTGTGTGCGTGTGTGTGCACGTGCATGCGTGTGTGTGTTTCTGTGTGCGTGTGTTTCTGTGTGCGTGTGTTTGTGTGTCTGTTTTTTCTGTGTGTGTGTTTCTGTGTCTGTGTGTGTGTGCACGTGCATGCGTGTGTGTGTTTCTGTGTGCGTGTGTTTCTGTGTGCGTGTGTTTCTGTGTGTCTGTGTTTTCTGTGTTTGTGTGTGTTTCTGTGTGCGTGTGTTTCTGTGTCTGTGTGTTCTGTGTGTGTGTTTTTCTGTGTCTGTGTGTGTTTCTGAGTGTGTGTTTCTGTGTGTGTGTGTGTGTGTTTCTGTGTGTGTGTTTCTGTGTCTGTGTGTGTGTGTGTGTGCATGCTGGTATAGTAGGTTGGCGCTCCCTCTCAGTTCTTTTTACCCTGGGGTTTGTGGCTTTCCCTGGTCATTTCTTAGATGTAGACCCTGGTCCTATGCCTTGGTCGTGGCTACCACTGTAGGATGGTTACGCTGATGTATTTAAACCTGAACCCTTACTTTTCATCCTTTCATCTTTCTCCATATTCCTCTCCCTCTCTCCCCCTCACTCCATCAGCCCTTTCGTTTCTTCCTCTCCGTTTAAAGTGGAGCTGCTTAGAGGTCTAGAGAACTGCCTACTTCAACCGGCTTAGCGGATTCAGTTGCCATGGCAATTGTACCCAAATAACCAACAATTGGTCTGTCATGTTAATAATGGTTATTACTGCCGCTTTTAAGAAAATGCACAAATTTCTTCTGGATCAGAGAGAGAATTTTTTTTTTTAAAAAGGACTGAATGTCAGAGGTGAGCTTGATTCGAGCGCTGGAAAAAAATTCATAATTAAATCCATAAAACACACTGAACTGTCCGACCTCGCTAACATTAGCTGTCCATCGTGTCAGCCATGTAAATGTTTAATAGTAAGGGAGAATTAATCAACTGCTTATCTGGTCAAAGCGAGGCAGACACACACACACAGGTTACTGTGGTTTTGTGTCTTGCATAAGAGAGTACTTGAGCTATGATGGTGGTAAACAACACATTTACACTGCCTATCTCTGAAGGGCAGAAGGAAAATAACATGTTCAAGAACAACTAATAGAGATGGTAAAGACCTTTTAATGATATCATGCCTAATAGCGGTGGTAAAGACCTTTAATGATATCATGGCTAATAGAGATGGTAAAGACCTTTTAATGATATCATGGCTAATAGAGATGGTAAAGACCTTTTAATGGTATCATGGCTAATAGAGATGGTAAAGACCTTTTAATGATATCATGGCTAATAGAGATGGTAAAGACCTTTTAATGATATCATGGCTAATAGAGATGGTAAAGACCTTTTAATGATATCATGCCTAATAGCGGTGGTAAAGACCTTTTAATGATATCATGGCTAATAGAGATGGTAAAGACCTTTTAATGATATCATGCCTAATAGAGATGGTAAAGACCTTTTAATGATATCATGGCTAATAGAGATGGTAAAGACCTTTTAATGATATCATGGCTAATAGAGGTGGTAAAGACCTTTTAATGATATCATGCCTAATAGAGATGGTAAAGACCTTTTAATGATATCATGGCTAATAGAGATGGTAAAGACCTTTTAATGATATCATGCCTAATAGAGGCGGTTTATATTTCTACGTGAAAACATGGAAGCTCAGATGATATTCCTGCTCTTTAAACCATCTATCACATCCTTATCACTGGTTAATGATTTTCCATTGAGTACGAGAGACAGACAGAGAATTGTGTATTTATTATGGATCCCCATTAGTTCCCGCCAAGACAGCAGCTACTCTTCTTAGGGTTTATTATGGATCCCCATTAGCTGCTGCCAAGGTGGCAGCTACTCTTCCTGGGGTTTATTATGGATCCCCATTAGCAGCTGCCAATACCACCATACAACAATATTACAATGTACTTGCAGTGGTGGAAAAAGTAGCCAGTTGTCATACTTACTTAAAATAAAGATACCTTAATAGAAAATGACTGAAGTAAAAGTGAAAGTCACCCAGTAAAATACTACTTGAGTAAAAGTCTAAAAGTATTGGTTTTAAATATACTTAAGTATCAAAATGTATGAATCACTTCAAATTCCTTATATTAAGCAAACAAGAAAGCACCATTTTATTAAATTTTTTATTTTTAATATACGGGTAGTCAGGGGAACACTCCAACACTCGAACATCATTTACAAACAAAGCATTTGTGTTTAGTGATTCCACCAGATCAAAGGCAGGATTAATTGGACAATTTTATTGTACTTTTGGGTGTCAGGTCAAATGTATGGAGTAAAAAGTACATTATTTTCTTTAGAAAAGTAGTAAAAGTAAAAGTTGTCAAAAATATAAATGGTAAAGTACAGATACCCAACAAACTACTTAAGTAAAAATGCTTTATAGTACTACTTAAGTACTTTACACCACTGTGTATGTGTGTGTAGAGTGCATGTGTGTGCATATGTCTGTTCCTGTGCTTGTGTATCTCTTCAAAGTCCCCGCTATTCCATAATTTGTGCCTTTATCTTTTATTTTTTTAATATGATTCTACGGCTTGCATCAGTTACCTGAAGTGGAACAGAGTTCCATGTAGTCATGGCTCTATGTAGTACTGTGTGCCTCCCATAGTCTGTTCAGGACTTGAAGACTGTGAAGAGACCTCTGGTGTAATGTCTTGTGGGGCATGCATGGGTGTCCGAGCTGTGTGCTAGTAGTTTAACCTCTTATGGCTAGGGGGCAGTATTTTCACGGCTGGATAAAAAACGTACCCGATTTAATCTGATTATTAGTCCTGCCCAGAAACTAGAATATGCATATAATTATTAGCTTTGGAGAGAAAACACTCCACAGTTTCTGAAACTGTTTGAATGGTGTCTGTGAGTATAACAGAACTCCTATGGCAGGCAAAAACCTGAGATGCTTCTGTTCAGGAAGTACCCTGTCAGACCTTTTGTTTTCTTTGTTTGACATCTCTTCCAAAAACTCAGGATCTCTGCTGTTACGTGACACTTCGCACGTCTCCAATGGAGTCTCAGAGCCCGGGAAAAACAGGAATGACGTAATTCAAAGCCCTGGCTGAAACAAAGGAGAGCAAAAGCTAAGTGGTCACTCAGTGGACTAAGCCTTACGCTCGTGACCCGCCCCGCCCCCGGCTTTCGGTTTTTCCCTCAGTATACAGACAGGCAGATTCCCGGTCGGAATATTATCGCTTTTCTACGAGATAAATTGCATAAAAATTGGTTTTAAACAGCGGTTGACATGCTTCGAAGTACGGTAATGGAATATTTCGAATTTTTTTGTCAAATTCTGCGTCATGCTCGTGGCCGAGATTTAGCGTTGGGATAGTGTCTAGAACGCACGAACAAAACGTCTTGATGGAACATAACGATGGATTATTTGGGACCAAACCTACATTTGTTATTGAAGTAGAAGTCCTGGCAGTGTATTCTGACGAAGAACAAGCAAGGTAAGAACATTTCTCTTATAGGAAATGTGATTTTGGTGAAGGCTAAACTGGTTGGGTGTCTAAATAGCTAGCCCTGTGATGCCGGGCTATGTACTTAGATTATTGCAAAATGTGCTTCATCCGAAAAGCTATTTTAAAATCGGACATATCGAGTGCATAGAGGAGTTCTGTATCTATAATTCTTAAAATAATTGTTATGCTTTTTGTGAACATTTATCGTGAGTAATTTAGTAAAATCCCCGGAAGTGTTCGGTGGGAATGCTAGTTCTGAACGTCACATGCTAATGTAAAAAGCTGGTTTTTGATATAAATATGAACTTGATTGAACAGACATGCATGTATTGTATAACATAATGTCCTAGGTGTGTCATCTGATGAAGATCATAAAAGGTTAGTGCTGCATTTAGCTATGGTTTGGGTTTATGTGACAGGATATGCTAGCTTGAAAAATGGGTGTCTGATTATTTCTGGCTGGGTACTCTGCTGACATAATCTAATGTTTTGCTTTCGCTGTAAAGCCTTTTTGAAATCGGACAGTGTGGTTAGATAAAGGAGCGTCTTGTCTTTAAATAGCTGTGAAATAGTCATATGTTTGAAAAATGGAAGTTTTCGGATTTTAGAGGAGTTTGTATTTCGCGCCCCGCCCATCATTGGATATTGGAGCGGTGTTCCGTTAGCGGAACGTGTAGATGTAAGAGGTTTTAAACAGTCACCTCGGTGCATTCAACATGTCAACACTTCTTACAAAAAGAAGTAGTGATGAAGTCAATCTCTCCTCCACTTTGAGCCATGAGAGATTTACATGCAAATTATTTATGTTCGCTCTCTGTGAATATTTAAGGGCCAGCTGTGCTGCGCTGTTCTGAGACAATTGTAATTTTCCGAGGTCTCTCTTTGTAGCACCTGACCACATGACTGAACAGTCGTCAAGGTGCGACAAAACTAGGGCCTGTAGGACCTGTCTTGTTCATAGTGTTAAGAAGTTGGAGCAGTGCTTTGTTATAGACAGACTTCTCCCCATCTTAGTTACTGTTGTATCAACATGTTTTGACTTGGAGAGTCACCTCAACTTGTTAAATTTCCACAATATTCATTACAATATTTAGTTGAGGTTTAAGGTTGGGTTAATGATTTGTCCCAAATACAATGCTTTTAGTTTTTTAAATATTCAGGACTTACTTATACCTTGGCACCCACTCTGAAACTAATTTCAGGTCTTTGTTAGTGTTGCAGTCATTTCACTCGCTGTAGTAGCTGACATGTACGTATAGTGTTGAGTCATCCTCATACGTAGACACAAAGCCGGTGGCATGACGTTAGCCAAGATTGAAAAAGAGGCCTAGACAGCTGCCCTGGGGAATTCCTGATTCTACCTGGATTATGTTGCGCATTCAATAAAGAACACCTTCTGTGTTCTGTTAGACAGGTAACTCTTTTTTCACACTAAAGCAGGGGGTGTAAAGCCAAAATACATTTTTCTGGCAGTAGACTATGATCGATAATGTCAAAAGGCACACTGAAGTTTAACAAAACAGGTCCCACAAACTGTTTATCATCAAGTTCTCTCAGCCAAGCATCAGGCATTTGTGTAAATTCCGTGCTTGTTGAATGTCCTTCCCTGTAAGTGTGCTGAAAGTCTGTCAATTTGTTTACATTAAAATAGCATTGTATCTGGTCAATCAAAAATGTTTTTAAAAGTTTACTAAGGATTGGTAACAGGCTGATTGGCTGGCTATTTGAGCTAGTAAAGGTGGCTGTACCATTCTTGGGTAGCGTAATATCTTTTCCTTCTCTCCAGGCCTGAGAGCACACGCTCTCTAGTGGGCTTAGTTTGAAGATATGGCAAATAGGCAATATCATCCGCTATTATCCTCAGTAATTTCCCGTCCATGTAAGGACCGACGCTGGAGACGAGAAGCAAGTACAAGGAGTGAACATTTAAAGGAAGACAGACATCAAACAAAACAAGAACAGCATCTGGATGGGGGGAACAAAATGACAAGACAACACTAACGCTGACACGGGGAACAAAAATGAGGAATAAACAGATTTAGAAGGGGCAATAAACAACGTGAAGGAGTCCAGTTGAGTCCAATGAGCGCTGATGCGCGTAATGATGGTGACAGGTGCATGTAATGAAGAGCAGCCTGGTGCCCTCGAGTGCCAGAGAGGGGAAGCGGGAGCAGGCTTGACAGTACCCCCCTCCCCCTCCTTTAGTGGCGCCACCCGGCATTCCACCCGTGCCTGACAGGCTGGCTGAGGCATGGGCGCCGGACCGGCCGTCTGAGGCGTAGAAGCCTGATGAGCCGGCTGAGGCGTGGGAACCTGATGAGCCGGCTGAGGCGTGGGAGCCTGATGGGCCGGCGGAGGAGTGGGAGCCTGATGGGCCGGCTGATGCGTAGGAGCAAGATGAGCCAGCTGAGGCATGACGTGGGTTGGGAGCCTGCCAAGCCAACCGAGGCAAAGAAACCTCTCAAGCCAGCTAAGGCATGGAAGCCCGACGAGCTAGCTGTGACACCTCCGGTTCCATCAGCGGCAGCACCCGGACCCGACGTCACCACCAAAAACAAAAAACAGGAACTCCCTTTTATTTTTTTATTTAACCTTTATTTAACCAGGTAAACTAGTTGAGAACAAGTTCTCATTTACAACTGTGACCTGGCCAAGATAAAGCAAAGCAGTGCAACAGAAACAACAACACAGTTGAGTTACATGGAATAAACAAGCATACAGTCAACACAATAGAAAAAAAAGTAAATATACAGTGTGTGCAAATGGCATGAGGAGGTATGGCAATAAATAGGCCATAGTGCAAAGTAATTACAATTTAGCAGATTAACACTGGAATGATAGATCAGCAGATGGTGATGAACAGGTGATGGTGTGTAAGTAGTGATACTGGTGTGCAAAAGAGCAGCAAAGTAAATATAAACAAAATAGGGATGAGGTAGGTAGATTGGGTGGGGTATTTACAGATGGACTATGTACAGCTGCAGCGATCGGTTAGCTGCTCAGATAGCTGATGTTTAAAGTTAATGAGAGAAATGTAAGTCTCCAGCTTCAGCGATTTTTGCAATTCCTTCCAGTCACTGGCAGCAGAGAACTGGAAGGAAAGGCGGCCAAAGGAGGTGTTGGCTTTGGGGAAGCCCAGTGAGATAAACCTGCTGGAGCACGTGCTACGGGTGGGTGTTGTTGTCGTGACCAGTGAGCTGAGATAAGGCAGAGCTTTACCTAGCATAGACTTGTAGATGACCTGGAGCCAGTGGGTCTTGTGACGAATATGTAGCGAGGGCCAGCCGACTGGAGCATACAGGTCGCAGTGGTGGGTGGTATAAGGCGCTTTCCAATCTTTAGGGATCTCGGACGAAATGAGAGGTTGAACAGACTGGTAATAGGGGTTGCAACAATGGCGGCAAATAATTTTAGAAAGAGAGGGTCCAGATTGTCTAGCCCAGCTGATTTGTACGGGTCCAGGTTTTGCAGCTCTTTCAGAACATCTGCGTAAATTTGGGTAAAGGAGAAGCTGGGGAAGCTCGGGCAAGTAGCTGCGAGGGGTGCAGAGCTGTTGGCTGGGGTTGGGGTTGGGGTAGCCAGGAGGAAAGCATGGCCAGCCAAGTGAAATGCTTATTGAAATTTTCGATTACCATGGATTTATCGTGGTGACTGTGTCGCCTAGCCTCAGTGCAGTGGGCAGCTGGGAGAAGGTGCTCTTGTTCTGCATGGACTTTACAATGTCCCAAAACTTTTTGGAGTTAGAGCTACAGGATGCAAATTTCTGTTTGAGAAAGCTAGCCCTTGCTTTCCTGACTGACTGTGTGTATTGGTACCTGAACAGTTGCACATCGCGGGGACTATTCGATGCTATTGCAGTCCGCCATAGGATGTCTTTGTGCTGGTCAAGGGCAGTCAGGTCTGGAGTGAACCAAGGGCTATCTGTTCTTAGTTCTACATTTTTTGAAAGGGGCATGCTTTTTTAAGATGGTGAGAAAATTACTTTTAAAGAACGACCAGGCATCCTCGACTGACGGGATGAGGTCAATATCCTTCCAGGATACCTGGGCCAGGTCGATTAGAAAGGCCTGCTTGCAGAAGTGTTTTAGGGAGCGTTTGACAGTGATGAGGGGTGGTCGTTTGACTGCGGACCCATAGCGGATGCAGGCAATGAGGCAGTGATCGCTGATATCCTGATTGAAAACAGCAGAGGTGTATTTGGAGGGCAGTCAGGATAATATATATGAGGGTGCTCATGTTTACGAATTTAGGGTTGTAGCTGGTGGTTTCCTTGATAATTTGTTTGAGATTGAGGGCAGCTAGCTTAGATTGTAGGACTGCTGGGGTGTTAAGCGTGTCCCAGTTTAGGTCACCTAACAGAATGAACTCTGAAGATAGATGGGGGGCAATCAATTCACATATGGTGTCCAGGGCACAGTTGGGAGCTGAGGGGGGTCTATAACAGGCAACAACATTGAGAGACTTATTTCTGTAGAGATTAATTTCTAAAATTAGAAGCTCGAACTGACCTGGAAAGTATGACAGAACTTTGCAAGCTATCTCTGCAGTCGATTGCAACTCCTCCCCCTTTGGCCGTTCTATCTTGACGGAAAATTTTGTAGTTGGGTATGGAAATGTCAGAATTTTTGGTGGCCTTCCTAAGGCAAAAATCGCTGAAGTTGGAGACTTTTATTTCCCTCGCCAACTTTAAACATTAGCTACCTGAGCTGCTAACCGATCGCTGCAGCTGTACATAGTCCATCTGTAAATTGCCCACCCAATCTACCTACCTCATCCGCATACTGTTTTTATTTTATTTACTTTTCTGCTCTTTTGCACACCAGTATTTCTACTTGCACATCATCATATGCACATTTTTCACTCCAGTGTTAATCTGCTAAATTGTAATTATTCGCTCCTATGGCCTATTTATTGCTATCTCCTCATGCCTTTTGCACACACTGTATATAGACTTTCCATTTTTATACTGTGTCATTCACTTGTTTATTGTGTTATTGGCTTGTTTATTGTTTACTCCATGTGTAACTCTGTGTTGTTGTCTGTGTCACACTGCTTTCCTTTATCTTGGCCAGGTCACAGTTATAAATGAGAACTTTTTCTCAACTAGCCTACCTGGTTAAATAAAGGTTAAATAAATAAAAAAATATATATATTTTTTTTTAAAGCCAGGATTCAGACACGGCAAGGACATCGGGGTTGGCAGAGTGTGCTAAAGCAGTGAGTAAAACAAACTTAGGGAGGAGGCTTCTGATGTTAACATGCATGAAACCAAGGCTTTTTCGATTACAGAAATCAACAAATGAGAGTGCCTGGGGACACGCAGGGCCTGAGTTAGCCTCCACATTGCCTGAGGAACAGAGGAGGAGTAGGAGGAGGAGGAGGAGTGGTGCGTTGGGGACAGAGAATTAAAGGAGCAGATTTATGGGCGTGGTAGAATAGATTCAGGGCATAATGTGCAGACAGGGGTATGGTGGGATGCGGGTACAGTGGAGGTAAGCCCAAGAACTGGAGGTGATGATAAGAGACGTTGCATCTCTGGACATGCTGGTTATACTGGGTGAGGTCACAGCATGTATGGGAGGTGGGACAAGGGAGGTATCTAAGGCATGTACAGTGGGACTAGGGGCTCCGCAGTAAACTAAAACAATGATAATTATCCTAAACAACAGTATACAAGGCATATTGACATTTGAGAGAGACATAAAGTGAGGCATAAAGCAATCACAGGTGATGATTGGGAGAGTTAGCTAAGTCAACAACGGGTAAGACAACAACAGATAATCAACTAAGTCAACAACAGGTAAAATGGCGATGAATGGGCAGAGAGGGTCGGTTAACTGCACACAGGGCCTGAGTTCGGGGCTAGGGCCGACAGATAAACAAAGGTAAACAAAGTGGAGTACTGTGATAAACGAACAGTCCAGCAGGCATCAGCTATGTAGCCAAGTGATCATAGGGTCCAGTGTATAGAAATAGATGGAACAGGGAAGCCGCGGGGTAGTCGTTACTACGCTAGCACGCGGGAAACACAAAGTTTAAAGTTAGCAGTCCGGGGTAAGAGAAGCGCCTGCTCCGTCGTCCGGCAAAGGCCGGTTGAAGGCACAGCTGATGGAATTACGTCTGCAGACCAGTCGTGGTGGTACGGCGGGGCGCCGTGTCGACGAAGGAACCGGACCAGATGGCGAAAGAGGTATTGTAGTTGTGTGAATTTCGTTTGCTAGCCAGGAGATGCGCCTGGCTCAAGGCTAGCTTCGGGGCTGGGTCACTCAGTTGAAGATAGCTAGCTGTGATGATCAATGGTCGGCAGGAATCTGGCATTGTAGTGGAGAAAAACAGTCCGAGGCTGGCAGGTATTATCCAGGCTTAAAAAAACGGCTGTTGCCTGAGCAGAGGGTAAAGGCCGCTAGCGGTGGCTAACAATGACTAAATGGCTAGTAACTTAGCTAATTAGCTGGCTACCTTCTGATGAAAGTTTTGGCTATAGGGTCTAAATAAATAGCGGATCCATGTCACATTGAGTGAGGCGGGTTACCGGAAGGTATATTTCATTTAAACATGAAAAATAGATTGAAAAATATATTGGAGTGTATACAAAAAAAGACAAAAAATACAAAAACTAATTTAGAGGACAACAAACCACGTCTGCACTGCTACGCCATCTTGGAATGTATCCCTGATACTTCAAATAGTGGTGTCAGCATTCTGTAAGGACTGAACCATAAAATGTTTCAATTCCTCATCAATCCATGGGGAGTTAAATGTTTCCACAGCAATTTGGGTGCATGCTTATTAGTAACTGGAATAAGCAATTTCATAAATGTGTCAAGTGCAGTGTTGCTCTTCATTACACACCACAGACCCGCAAATATTCTTTACATCATCAACATGGGAATCACTACAAAACTTCTTGACCACTTATACACTATATTAGGCCCAGCCTTTGGAACTTTAGTTTTCCTAGATATGGCTAGTATATTGTGATCACTACAGCTGATGGATTAGGCTAATGTTTTAAAGCACATTTCTGCAGCATTAGTAAAGATGTGATTAATAGATGATGAAAGCCAGTCAATATTTAATCACCCAGAAAATATACCTCTCTTGATATCACATACACTATCAAGCATTTCACACATAATATCAAGATACTGATTGTTAGCACTTGGTGGTCTATAGCATCTTCCCAGAAGAATCGGCTTTAGGTGAAGCAGATGAACCTGTAGCCATATTACTTCAACAGTTTAAAACCTCTCAGGGCTAGGTGTCCCACTAGCGGGACAACTTCCGGTGAAGCTGGAGGGCGCTCAATTCAAATAAATAATCATAACAATTATGGATATTAAACATTTAGCTACATACAAGTGTCTTATATCGGTTGAAAGCTTAAATTCTTGTAAATCTAACTGCACTGTCCGATTTACAGTAGGAATTACATCGAAAGCTTGCCATGTGATTGTTTGAGGATGGCACCCCATATCAAAATATTTTTCCACCGGCACAGGTTTCATATATTCACAAATAGCGATTAAATATTCACTTACTTTTTGAAAATCTTCCTCTGATTTGTCATCCAAAGGGTCCCGGCTATAACATGTAGTGTCGTTTTGTTAGATAAAATCCTTCTTTATATCCCAAAATATTCAGGCGCCATCGATTTGAGTTATCCACTCGTTCAACATGCAGAGAAAGGAATCCGAAAATCAAAAAGTCAAAATACGATACCCTAAAACGTAATCAAACTATAATATTTCTTATGGAAAGAAAAAAATAATCCCAATGTTCGATTTTAGCAAGTGCGTCTTGTCTTCATCGCATGCCCAGACACGTATTTCCAAGACTGTGTCCCTGTACTAAAACTCATATTTCATATTAATTTTGTAAGTTACAAGCCTGAAACCTTGAACATAGACTGCTGACACCCTGTGGAAGCCATAGGAATTAAATCCTGGGAGCTAGAATTCAGTATGCCCCTATACTTTCCATTGTAAGATGGGCTCTCAAAAAACAATATCTGGTTGGTTTTTCTTTAGATTTTCTCCTTCTATATATATTGTGTTATAGTCTCCTACATTATTTTAACATTCCTACAAACTTCAAAGTGTTTTACTCCCAATGGTAACAATTATATGCATATCCTGGCTTCAGGGCCTGAGCAACAGGCAGTTTGCGTTGGGCACGTCAGTCAAGTGGAAATTGAGAAAAAAGGGGCCTAGCCCTAATAATTAACATGAGATCCTCTCTGCTTTACAGGAATGTGGTTCTGAATAAAAAAAAACATCAACACCTCCACTATTGGCATTTCTGTATTTTCTGTAAAAGTTATAAGTATGTATTGCTAACACTGTATCATGAAAGGTATGTTGCAGAGAGTTATTGATTTTATGTTATTGATTTTATGAACCTTGTTTCTTAAGCTACATATGCTCTTTTGATCACTTTTCTGGGATTGTTTTTATTCCTTTACATGGTAGCTTAGCGGAAGTAAACATGCTCATGTCATTTTTTGTTAGAGATGATAGTGCAGGGTGAGAAAGAGAGAGAAAAGAGAAAAGAGAAATAGAGGGAGAAAGAGAAAAAGAGTGGAACTGAAAGACAGGTTGGTAATGTTGAGTCTGACTATTTCCAAACCATCTGCTACCTCCCATCCATCGCCGACACTATTACCGGTCGTGCTCTTCTCCTCGTCAGCTCTACCGGCTAATTACCGCCAGAGAGTGTTTTCCTGCATCACCATGGCGATAGTGCTACTCCATTACCCTTCTAATAGAAAGCTGCTGGGTTGTAATGTACCCGCCTGCCATTTCACACACACTCTACATTATGATGTCTAACACATCCTACCTAGCCTCCGGCGCTACCACCCCTTAGGGGGATTGGATCAACAACAACAACTATGGTTGTTATTACTCTCATTCTTTCAAGACATTAGCTCAAATATAAACTCAGCAAAAAAAGAAATGTCTCTTTTTCAGGACCCTTTCTTTCAAAGATATTGTGTAAAAATCCAAATAACTTCACAGATCTTCATTGTAAAGGGTTTAAACACTGTTTCCCATGCTTGTTCAATGAACCATAAAAAATGTATGAACATGCACCTGTGGAATGGTTGTTAAGACACTAACAGCTTACAGACGGTAGGCAATTAAGGTCAAAGTTATGACAATTTAGGACACTAAAGAGGCCTTTCTACTGACTCTGAAAAACACAAAAAAAAGATTGCCAGTGTCCCTGCTCATCTGCGTGAACGTGCCCTACGCATGCTGCAAGGAGGCATGAGGACTGCAGGTGTGGCCAGGGCAATAAATTGCAATGTCCATACTGTGAAAAGCCTAAGACAGCACTACAGGGAGACAGGACGGACAGCTGATCATCTACACAGTGACAGACCACTACACCTGCACAGGATCGGTACATCCGAACATCGCACCTGCTGGACAGGTACAGGATGGCAACAACAACTACCTGAGTTACACCAGGAATGCACAATACCTCCATCAGTGCTCAGACTGTCCGCAATAGGCTGAGAGAGGCTGGACTGAGGGCTTGTTGCTGGACCAGACAGGACTGGCAAAAAGTACTCTTCACTGACGAGTCGTGGTTTTGTCTCACAAGAGGTTATGGTCGGATTCACGTTTATCGTTGAAAGAACGAGTGTTACACCGAGGCCTGTACTCTGGAGCGGGATCGATTTGGAGGTGGAGGGTCCATCATGGTCTGGGGCGTTGTGTCACAGCATCATCGGACTGAGCTTGTTGTCATTGCAGGCAATCTCAACGCTGTGCATTACAGGGAAGACATCCTTGTCTGTGGAACTTGTTCAGTTTATGTCTCAGCTGTTGAATCTTGCTATGTTCATATAAATATTTACACATGTACATTTGCTGAAATTAAACACAGTTGACAGTGAGGACATTTCTTTTTTTCTGAGCTATATTTATATATAAACTGTATATACTGAATATGACAATATTAATTTAAAAACTCTATATATCCATTTTCAGAAATGTTGGTGAATTTTGCTTTTATTGTTTAAAGAAATTATGAAAGAGTGGTGTGTTTTTTCACCATCTATTCAATGATGGTTGATCAATGACAGACATGTATTTGTTTCAAGTCAATCATTTTATGGTTTCTTTTCAGAGAGACCAATAACAAAGTTTTGTTACAAAATTATATATATATGTACACTACCATTCAAAAGTTTTGGGTCACTTAGAAATGTCGTTGTTTTTGAAAGAAAAGCAAATGTTTTGGTCCATTAAAATAACATCAAATTGATCAGAAATACAGTGTAGACATTGGTAATGTTGTAAATGACTATTGTAGCTGGAAACGACAGATTTTTTAATGGAATATCTACATAGGTGTACAAAGACCCATTATCAGCAACCATCACTCCTGTGTTCTAATGGCACGTTGTGGTACCATAATCCAAGTGTATCATTTTAAAAGGCTAATTGATCATTAGAAAACCCTTTTCCAGTTATGTTAGCATAGCTGAAAACTGTTGTTCTGATTTAAAGAAGCTATAAAACTGGCCTTCTTTAGACTAGTTGAGTATCTGGAGAATCAGCATTTGTGGGTTCAATTACAGGCTCAAAATGGCCAGAAACAAATAACTTAATTCTGAAACTTGTCATCAGTCTATTCTCGTTCTGAGAAATTAAGTCTATTTGATGTGGGAAATTGCCAAGGAACTGAAGATTTGTACAACGCTGTGTACTACTCCCTTCACAGAACAGTGCAAACTGGCTCTAACCAGAATAGAAGGAGGAGTGGGAGCCCCTGGTGCACAACTGAGCAAGAGGACAAGTACATTAGAGTGTCTAGTTTGAGTACTGACAGCTTTATTATATAGTACCCGCAAAACACCACTCTCAATGTCAACAGTAACGAGGCGACTCCGGGTTGCTGGCCTTCTAGACAGAGTTGCAAAGAAAAAGCCATATCTCAGACTGGCCAATAAAAATAAAATATTAAAATGGGCAAAAGAACACAGACACTGGACAGAGGAACCCGTATCCCAGAGTCGCCTCTTCATTGTTGACGTTGAGACTGGTGTTTTGCGGGTACTATTTAATGAAGCTGCCAGTTGAAGACATGTGAGGCATCTTTCTCAAACTAGACTCTCTAATGTACTTGTTCTCTTGCTCAGATGTGCACTGGGGCCTCCCAATCCTCCTTCTTTTTATAAAATTCTTTAAAAAAATCATTCACAGATAACAATTAGCACTGCTTGGTTTTACACAGTCAAATAGCTATATTTCTATTAAATGTTCAAATGATACATTTGTGAGATAAAAATAAATATAATAAAAAATGATATACAGTAATATGAGACATGAGATTAGTATGTAAATGATTTACATTTTATATTTTAGTCATTTAGCAGATGCTCTTATCGGAGTGACAAAAACTAAGAGCATTCATCTTAACATTGCTTGTTGAGACATCCACATATAAGAGTCCATTACAGAGCACCATCTTTTAGAAGATGGCGCCGGAAGAAATGGCAGCCATTTTACAGGAAACTAGCCAATTGTGCTATTATGTGGGTTTTTTCGCATTATTTGTTGCTTAATTTGTACATAATGTTTCTGCCTCTGTATCCTACGGCAAAACAGCTTCTGGATATCAGGACATCACTCACCACGGGGATTTCTTCAACAAGCAAGATGCACAGGATGTACTTCAGACACCCGACAAGTCCAAAATCCCCATCATTGGCAAGAGAAAGAGACGCAGGTATAGAGGACATAGGGCGGGGTGCCTAGTAAGGATTCACCGACGGCGAGTGGGAAATTTGCCCTTACCATCAATATTACTTGCCAACGTTCAATCATTGGACAATAAATTAGACGAGCTACGACCATGAATATCCTACCAACGGGACATCAGAATGTAACATCTTATGTTTCACTGAATCCTGGCTGAATGACGACATGGATAAGCAGGAAATACGCTGCACCGGCTAGATAGAACAGCACAGAACAGTAAGACGGGGGGAGGGGGGGGGGCAGGGGGGGCGGTCTGTGCATATTTATAAACAACAGCTTGTGCACAAAAACTAAGGAAGTCTATACATTTTGCTCACCTGAAGTAGAGTATATCATGATAAACTGTAGACCACACTATTTGCCAAGAGAGTTGATCTATTTTTTCGACGCTGTTTATTTACCACCACAGACAGATGCTGGCACGAAGACCACACTGAGTCAGCTGTAAAAGGAAATAAGCAAACAGGAAACTTAATGCAGGGAAACTTAAATCAGTTTTACCTAATTTCTATCAGCATGTTAAATGCGCATCCAGAGGGAAAAAAAAATCTAGATCACCTTTACTCCACACACATACACATTTCCAAAGCTCTCCCTTCCATTTGGCAAATCTGACCATAATTCTATCCTCCTGATTCTTTCTTACAAGCAAAAATTAAACCAGGAAGCACCAGTGACTCTGTCTATAAAAAGTGGTCAAATGAAGCAGATGCTAAACTACAGAACTGTTTTGCTAGCACAGACTGGAATATGTTATGGGATTCTTCCGATGGCATTGAGGAGTACACCACATCAGTCACTGGCTTTATCAGTAAGTGCATTGAAAACGTTGTCCCCACAGTGACTATACGTACATACCCCAACCATAAGCCATGGATTACAGGCAATATTTGCACTGAGGTAAAGGTTAGAGCTGCCGCTTTCAAGGTGCGGGACTCTAACCTGGAAGCTTACAAGAAATCCTGCTATGCCCTCAGACGAACCATCAAACAGGCAAAGCACCAATACAGGAGTAAGATTGAATCGTACTACACCGGCTCTGACTCTCGTCGCTTGTTTTAGGGCCTACAAACTATTACAGACTACAAAGGGAAGCACAGCCGCGAGCCACTGCCCTGTGACACAAGCCTACCAGACGAGCTAAAGCACTTCTACGCTCGCTTCGAGGCAAGCAACACTGAGGCATGCATGAGAGCCTCAGCTGTTCTGGGCGACTGTGTGATCATCTCAGTAGCCGACGTGAGTGAGACCTTTAAGCAGGTCAACATTCACAAGGCCGCTGGGCCAGACGGATTACCAGGATGTGTGCTCTGGGCATGTGCTGACCAACTGGCAGGTGTCTTCACTGACATTTGACATGTCCCTGACTGAGTCTGTGATACCAACATGCTTCAAGCAGACCACCATAGTCCCTGTGCCCAAGACCACTAAGGTAACCTGCCTAAAGGAATACAGACACATAGCACTCACATCCGTAGCCATGAAGTGCTTTGAAAGGCTGGTAATGGCTCACATTAATACCATTATCCCAGAAACCCTAGACCCACTCCAATTTGCATACAGCTCAAACAGATCCACAGATGATGCATCTCTATTGCGCTCCACACTGCTCTTTCCCACCTGGACAAAAGGAACACCAACGTGAAAATGCTATTCATTGACTACAGCTCAGTGTTCAACCACAGTGCCCTCAAAACTCCTCACTAAGCTAAGGATCTTGGGACTAAACACTTCCCTCTGCAAATGGATCCTGGATTTCCTGACGGCCCGCTCTCAGGTGATGAGGGTAGGGAGCAACACATCTGCCACGCTGATCTTCAACACTGGAGCCCCTCAGGGGTGCGTGCTTAGTCCCCTCCTGTACTCCCTGTTCACCCACGACTGCATGGCCAGGCACAACTCCAACACCATCATTAAGTTTGCTGACGACACAACAGTGGTAGGCCTGATCACCGACAACGATGAGACAGCCTATAGGTAGGAGGTCAGAGACCTGGCCTGGTGGTGCCAGAATAACAGCCTGTCCCTCAACTTAATCAAGACAAAGGAGATGATTGTGGACTACAGGAAAAAGAGGACTGAGCACGGCCCCATTCTCATTGACGGGGCTGTAGTGGAGCAGGTTGAGAGATTCAAGTTCCTTGGTGTCCACATCACCAACAAACTAGAATGGTCCAAACACACCAATACAGTCGTGAAAATGGAACAACAAAAGCTATTCCCCCTCAGGAGACTGAACAGATTTGGCATGGGTCCTCAGATCCTCACAAGGTTCTACAGCTGCAACATCAAGAGCATCCTGACTGGTTGCATCACTGCCTGGTACAGCAACTGCTCGGCCTCAGACCGCAAAGCAATACAGAGGGTAGTGCGTACGGCCCAGTACATCACTGGGGCTAAGCTGCCTGCCATCCAGGACCTCTACACCAGGCGGTGTCAGAGGAAGGCCCTAAAAATTGTCAAAGATCCCAGCCACCCCAGTCATAGACTGTTCTCTCTACTACCGCATGGCAAGCGTTACCGGAGATCCAAGTCGAGGACTAAAAGGCTTCTAAACAACATTTATCCCAAGCCATAAGACTCCTGAACAGGTAATCAAATGGCTACCAAGACTATTTGCATAGTGTCCCGCCACCCGCCAACCCCTCTTTTATGCCGCTGTTACTCTCTGTTTATCATCTATGCATAGTCACTTTAATAACTCTACCTACATGCACATATTACCTCGACTAACCGGTGCCCCCACACATTGACTCTCTACCGGTACCACCAGTACACAGCCTCGCTACTGTTATTTTCACTGTAATTTTACTGTTTTGTTTTATTTTGTATTTCTTTACTGATCTATTGTTTACCTAGTTCCTCTTTTTTACTTAAAAATGTAACTGTTGGTTAGGGCTTGTAAGTAAGCATTTCACTGTAAGGTTTACACCTGTTGTGTTCGGCGCACGTGACAAATAAACTTTGATTTGATTTAATAGGAACATTCCAATCCAGCTAAACAATGGATATATAGCATTTTGCAAAAAATAATAAAACATTTCTAGCAAACATTCATACACATATCTAAAATATGTTCATTTACAATCTGAGAACAGTACTATTTTACACATGAAGGTATCCAAAATCATCATATCTGATGAGAAAGCGATGTAGTGTTTTGAAAATAAACTCTTCCATCAAACAACATTTTCAGTGTGTATTGATGACCCTTGATAAGAGAAGTGCAAATCATTGAATTATGAGGGAGGGAAGAATATGGGCGCCAGGGTCAAAGCCTGCAGGAGGTTGTCTTGGCTTTTTTCACCTTAATGTTTTCTATTTGCGGAGAAATTGTACTTCTTTGGAATCAGTGTCCCTTCCAAAGGATGGTTGAGCTAATGTAGGCTAATGCGATTAGTAACAAAAACATTTCCCAGGACATAGACATATCTGATATTGGCAGAAAGCTTAAATTCTTGTTAATCTAACTGCACTGTCTACTTTACAGTAGCTATTACAGTGAAACAATACCATGCTATTGTCTAAGTGCTCTCTCTGTCTGTGTGAGACCTGGGGAAGGCGGAAAGGCAGCCAGAGGCAGAGGATGTCTGCAGGTCTGGTGACAGTCACAGTGAGTGATCAGGTCCAGTCACAGTGAGTGATCAGGTCCGGTCACAGTGAGTGATCAGGTCCGGTCACAGTGAGTGATCAGGTCCGGTCACTGTGAGTGATGAGGTCCGGTCACTGTGAGTGATCAGGTCCGGTCACAGTGAGTGATCAGGTCCAGTCACTGTGAGTGATCGGGTCCAGTCACAGTGAGTGATCAGGTCCGGTCTCTCCATGGAGGTGGCATGGGTTGACCCTGGGACAGGGACTTGGGTGACATCTCCAAGGCAACAACAACAGAGGGCGGGCCGAGGAAGGCCGGGAAGGGTGGAGGATTAGGGCCGAGGAAGGCCGAGGAGGGTGGAGGATTAGGGTCGAGGAAGGTCGGGGAGGGTGGACGATTAGGGCCGAGGAAGGCCGGGGAGGGCCGAGGATTAGGGCCGAGGAAGGCCGAGGAGGGTGGAGGTTTAGGGCCGAGGAAGGCCGGGGAGGGTGGAGGATTAGGGCCGAGGAAGGCCGAGGAGGGTGGAGGATTAGGGCCGAGGAAGGCCGGGGAGGGTGGAGGATTAGGGCCGAGGAAGGCCGGGTAGGGTGGAGGATTAGGGCCGAGGAAGGCCGGGGAGGGCCGAGGATTAGGGCTGGGGAGGGTTGAGGATTAGGGCCGGGGAGGTCCGAGGAAGGCCAGGGAGGGCCGAGGATTAGGGTCGAGGAAGGCCGGGGAGGGCGAGGGATGACGACTAATATAATTACTAATATAATTTTCTCTTCCTTCTTTCTGACGGCTAAACAATCCTCTATTGTGTTTCAGCCTATCAGGCGGCTGAGGTCAGAGCTCTGTATGTGTGAAACATTGTCTCCACATATTGACTATGGTTGAAAGCTGCTATTGAAGAGCCAGATTGTACTAGCTTGTCCACCCAGGACACTCAGCCATAAAAGCACCAGTAAGGTTAGGGTTAGGTTTACACTGGCCAATAGGATCTGAGTCCAGGAAACAGCAGAAAACAGTAACACAGGAGGGATGAAAAAATGTTGTCTGTCATCCTGTAGACCAGAACAGGCCTGTTGTCTGTCATCCTGTAGTCCAGAACAGGCCTGTTGTCTGTTATCATGTAGACCAGAACAGTCCTGTTGTCTGTTATCTTGTAGACCAGAACAGTCCTGTTGTCTGTCATCATGTAGACCAGAACAGGCCTGTTGTCTGTCATCATGTAGACCAGAACAGTCCTGTTGTCTGCTGATAAGATATTCAGATGTTTTTCTCTCTCCATTTGTCACTCAGAATTTGGAAGTAAATAGGGGGAAATGGGAGTGACTGATGGCCCGTGGGGAGAAAGGGAGTGAAGATAGACTGATGGCCGTGGATAGAAAGGGGGGGAAGTGGGAGAGACTGATGGTCGTAGGTAAAAGGAGAGGAAAGAGAGACTGATGGCCTGTGGGTAGAATAGAGGAGAAAAGTGGGAGAGACTGATGGCCTGTGGGTAGAAAGAGAGGGAAGAGAGACTGATGGCCCATGGGTAGAAAGAGAGGGAAGAGAGAGTGATGGACCGTGGGTAGAAAGAGAGTGAAGAGAGACTGATGGGCCGTGGGTAGAAAGAGAGTGAAGAGAGACTGATGGACTGTGGGTAGAAAGAGAGTGAAGAGAGACTGATGGACCGTGGGTAGAAAGAGAGTGAAGAGAGACTGATGGCCCGTGGGTAGAAAGAGAGGGAAGAGAGAGTGATGGACCGTGGGTAGAAAGAGAGGGAAGAGAGACTGATGGCCCGTGGGTAGAAAGAGAGTGAAGAGAGACTGATGGACTGTGGGTAGAAAGAGAGTGAAGAGAGACTGATGGCCCGTGGGTAGAAAGAGAGGGAAGAGAGACTGATGGACTGTGGGTAGAAAGAGAGTGAAGAGAGACTGATGGACCGTGGGTAGAAAGAGAGTGAAGAGAGACTGATGGACTGTGGGTAGAAAGAGAGTGAAGAGAGACTGATGGACCGTGGGTAGAAAGAGAGTGAAGAGAGACTGATGGGCCGTGGGTAGAAAGAGAGTGAAGAGAGACTGATGGACCGTGGGTAGAAAGAGAGTGAAGAGAGACTGATGGACCGTGGGTAGAAAGAGAGGGAAGAGAGACTGATGGACCGTGGGTAGAAAGAGAGTGAAGAGAGACTGATGGACCGTGGGTAGAAAGAGAGGGAAGAGAGACTGATGGACCGTGGGTAGAAAGAGAGGGAAGAGAGACTGATGGACCGTGGGTAGAAAGACAGTGAAGAGAGACTGATGGACCATGGGTAGAAAGAGAGTGAAGAGAGACTGATGGACTGTGCGTTGCACAACAATTGCTTAGGTGTGCAACCCAAATTGCAACTTATTGCCTATATAGTGATTGATCATATTAGAGCCCATGCTGTAGAGCAATCCAACCTAACCTAGTTGTAGAGATACTAGATGGTGTACAGCTGTGTTATCATCGTGTTATCATTGTTAACCAGAGAAAACATCTGGTAGTCCTTTAAGTGAAGGTAGTGTCTTATTCCAGATGACACATTCAAACAGGACTGAGATAATATATGAGGAGAGAAGCAAAAGGAAGGTTAATCTTGGTTTGTTCCTCTGTGATTTGTCCGCAGGTAATATGCATGAAATTCTAATATACTTCAGTTTTGAAGACACAGTTAATTTTTATCCTAATTATAAAGCAAGTAAAACATACTTTGAAAAACATTGTTTTTACGATCATAACATTCTCAGTCCCACACCCTCAAGGCTACCATCAGACGTTTATCCATTACCATTCCTTCTCTAAATGAGGTTCCATAATCGATTAACATTATAATTTTCAATCTCTTTATTTCTCATCATCCATCCACTTATATTCATGTCCAACATGTTTCTAGTAATATCATTTTAATTAAAATTCCAATAAGGTGGAGAAAGTGAACCTGTACTGCCTCTCGTTTCTGGATGTTTTAATCAATAGCAGTTTGCTGGGCCAGAGACATTATGGGGAGTGTTCTCCCTCTCTCTCTCTCTCTCTCTCTCCCTCTCTCTCTCTCTCTCTCTCTCTCTCGCTCTGTCATAACCTGCAATCTCCCTGTGATCAACACAATAATCATACGCATGTGATGGGTAAGTGGGGTACTCCAGACCTGACAGCCACCTGCCTGGCTTGATTGATGATATGTTTTTAAACTGGGAATCCTCTCTCTGGAAAACAAAGTCACATTCCACTGGGAAGAATGGAAGCCATTGTGAATCTTAATCCACTTTTAAAATGGACTCAGGGACTAGGGGTGTGTGTTGTATTGTTTGGTGGGAGTGGTGGGATCTCTGTGTGTGTGTGTGTGTGTGTGTGTGTGTGTGTTTCCGAGGCATGTTAAAAGGTCTGCCCTAGCCTGAGTGTGTTCCTGTTTTTTGTTTCACATTGATTCTTGTCTGGACACACGGTCACAGGGGACACATGGCTCTGACAGAGGTGCTGACGGATGCACTGAGCATTTGTCCCCAGTTTGACATCCCTTCTGCCTCTCTCTTTCTCTTCCCTATGACTCTCATACTTTTCTTTTCTCCCTCCCTCCCTCCCTCCCTCCCTCCCTCCCTCCCTCCCTCCCTTATCTGTGCTGCTGATGAATGGTGAAAGGAGAGAAGGTGAGGCAGAGCCTCTAACCCGATGCCTCGTGTGTGGGAACCCCATTATGCCCATCGGCTCAGAGCGAGAGAGCTATGGTTAACGCTGCTTTCTCCAGTACGCTTGATAAACCAGACCCTCTCATCTTTCCAGCCTGAATGGCATTACTGTGCTGCATGGGGAATGAAAGTGGTTTGCGATGGACAGAGGGGGGGAAGAGAGAGAGAGAGAGAGAGAGAGAGAGAGAGAGAGAGAGAGAGAGAGAGAGAGAGAGAGAGAGAGAGAGGAGGGGGGGTTAAGATAAGGGTTGGGGTTAGGATAAGAGTTAGGCGTTAGGATAGGGGTTAGCGTTAGGCGTTAGGCATTAGGATAGGGGTTAGGGTTAGGTGTTAGGATAGGGGTTAGGCGTTAGGATAGGGGTTAGGGTTAGGATAGGGGTTAGGGTTAGGCGTTAGGATAGGGGTTAGGGTTAGGATAGGGGTTAGGGTTAGGCGTTAGGATAGGGGTTAGGGTTAGGATAGGGGTTAGGATAAGGGTTAGGTTTAGGATAGGGGTTAGGCATTAGGATAGGGGTTAGGTTTAGGCGTTAGGATAGGGGTTAGAGTTAGGCTTTAGGATAGGGGTTAGGCGTTAGGATAGGGGTTAGAGTTAGGCGTTAGGATAGGGGTTAGGGTTAGGCATTAGGATATGGGTTAGGCGTTAGGATAGGGGTTAGGGTTAGGATAAGGGTTAGGGTTAGGATAGGGGTTAGGCATTAGGATAGGGGTTAGGTGTTAGGCATTAGGATAGGGGTTAGGGTTAGGCGTTAGGATAGGGGTTAGGGGTTAGGATAGGGGTTAGGGTTAGGATAGGGGTTAGGCATTAGGATAGGGGTTAGGCGTTAGGCATTAGGATAGGGGTTAGGGTTAGGTGTTAGGATAGGGGTTAGGCGTTAGGATAGGGGTTAGGGGTTAGGATAAGGGTTAGGTGTTAGGATAGGGGTTAGGTGTTAGGTGTTGGGATAGGGGTTAGGCGTTAGGATAGGGGTTAGGTGTCAGGATAGGGGTTAGGTGTTAGGATAGGGGTTAGGGGTTAGGATAGGGGTTAGGGTTAGGCATTAGGATAGGGGTTAGGCGTTAGGCATTAGGATAGGGGTTAGGGTTAGGCGTTAGGATAAGAGTTTAGAGGTTAGCGTTTAGAGGTTAGCGTTTAGAGGTTAGCGTTTAGAAGTTAGCGTTTAGAAGTTAGCGTTTAGAGGTTAGCGTTTAGAGGTTAGCGTTAAGGGTTAAGGGTTAGGGCTTAAAGGTTATGGATTAGGGGTTAGTCTGCTCTCCTACTGTGAGTTGGCCTACCAACCAAGGCTGACATTGCAGTGTTGTCTCTGTGTGGTTAGTGTTGAATGAGAGTGAATGGGTTCCAGATTTCAGATTATTTTATTAATCTCTTAGTTGGAAAAGTCAGATACAGAATGTTTAATTGTCTTACTATGAGTACGTGGTTGTCTCACCTATCTAGCTTAAGATGAATGCACTAAATATAATTCACCTTTATGGTTTATTGGTGGAAGGCCATGCAGAGCGTTAGGGACTTAGGGAGAAATCACATTGTACTTTACACTGCATCAGGCACAGATAAGAGCAGCTATTACATGAATAAATGGATTTAGCCTGAGCTCTGTGTAGACGTCACTTTGGTTTACATCTCTGCATCTGACAAGTGGATTACTGTTCTCTTCTCCTTATAGCTTTTCTCTTACAGCTTTTCTCTTTTCTCTCTCTCTCTTTCTGTCTCTCTCTCTTTCCTTCTATCTCTCTCTTCCTGTCTCGCTCTCTCTCTTTATGTCTCTATCTCTCTTTCCTTCTCTCTCTCTCTCTCTGTTTCTTTCTTTCTCTCTCTCTCTCTCTCTCTCTCTCTCTCTCTCTCTTTCTGTCTCCATCTCTCTCTATGCGATTTAGATGTGTGATGAAAAGCCATAATCACTCTCCCCTCACCCACGTTTGAAGTTTAAGATTATAGGTTTTAAGGAAAACAGACATCATAATGATAATGGTGAAGCTGATGATACTAATAATCGCTGTCTGTCACCCAGTTTTTGAATTGATTCGTTTACTTTTATTGCTGATGGTGTGTGAGGAGACTTAGCAAAGATATAACATGGACAGTTACATGAAAAATTATGAAAGTTTACTATTTCATTAATCCTAAAAATCTCCAAAATATAGATTTGGAGTAGAGGCCCTCAAAGCTGTCAGAGCGCCAACAAAAGTAAATACACACCCTTACACTGTGACCTCCCCCTTCTCTCTTTCTCTCCCCCCTTCCTCTCTGTCCCCCGTCTCTCTGTCTCTCCCTCTCTCTCTCTCTTTTTTTACATTTTAGTCATTTAGCAGACACTCTTATCCAGAGCAATTTACAGTAGTGAATGCATACATTTCATACATTTTTTTCCATAATGGTCCCCCGTGGGAATCAAACCCACAACCCTGGCGTTGCAAACACCATGCTCCACCAACTGAGCCACACGGGACCATCTTTCTCTGTCTCTCTGTCTCTCTCTCTCTTGCGCTCTCTCACCCCCCTCTCTCTCTCTCTCTCTCTCTCTCTCTCTCTCTCTCTCTCTCTCTCTCTCTCTCTCTCTCTCTCTCTCTCTCTCTCTCTCTCTCTCTCTCTCTCTCTCTCTCTCTCTCTCTCTCTCTCTCTCTCTCTCGCTCTCTCTCACCCCCCTCTCTCTCTCTCCCCCCTCTCACTCTCCCTCTCGCTCTCTCTCTCTCTCCCCCCTCTCTCCCCCTCTTGCTCTCTCTCTCTTCCGCACTCCCTCTATCACTCTATCTGTCTCACTCTCTCTCTCAATCTATTTCTCCCACTGAGTGGCTGCTTTTCTTCTCTCTGTGAGCTTAGTGAATAAGTGTTCTGTTGTGTCTCACTGTGCGGCCCCTCGGCAGCCAAGCTTAGCCCTGATCGGAGACACTGATAGGAGAGGCTGTTGCGAAGCAGTGTCCACTGCCCCGACTCCAGGAGGCTCCCACAACCCAGAAAGGCCATTCTGAGGTCCACTTGGAGTCTGAGTGAGAGGAGAGGCGACTCAACTGTAGCTGTCTGGAGTGGGTCCACTGAAGTGCTCTCCTGTGTAGAGAGTTTCGGTGAGATGGAGATGTTATGAAGGGAGAGAGAGAGAGAGAGAGAGAGAGAGAGAGAATGAATGTCTGAATGTTAAATCTGTTTAAAGGTCTTACTCACATAGACTACGGAGAGTTTGATCACACAGTCAGCCGGAACAGCTGGTGCGCTCATGCATAGTTCAGTGTTGCTAGCCTCGAAGCGCACATAGAAGGAATTTAGCTTATCTAGTAGACTCAAGTCACTGGACAGCTCGCGGCTGGATTTCCCTTTGTAATCTGTGATAGTTGCGACGACGTCCAACGGGCATCAGAGCCGATGTATTGTGATTAGATCTTCGTCCTGTATTGACTGATTGATTGACTGTTTATCAGACCACTTCCTTATATAGGGCTCATAACTGGTACTTCCTGTTTGAGTTTTTGCTTGTAAACATGAATCAGGATGAGTTATGGTCAGATTTGTCTCTGATTGTGGAGTAAAGATGATCTAGTTGCACAGCTTGTAGAAATGAGGTAAAACAGATTTCAGCATTAAAGACACCTGCCACTAGGAGCACTGCCTCTTTGTGAGAATTTTCTTGAGAGATAGATAGACGTGGTCTTACATATTCATTCTAATTATATCAGAGTCCAAGATCAAGGGTTTCTCTAGAGGAAGCTGTTATATGGTTCTGTAATGCAATCAAATGTTTATTGCACTGAGCAGAACTGAGTCTGACTCCTCAGACGAGAGCGTTATGGTTCCAGTGGCCTGGTTTTCAGCCCTCATGGCATTAGCTCTCCGTCTCAACCAGATGTCTGTTAGATATGCACAGAACAAGCAATCCATTCAATCACCATTTAATAAGGAATGGGAGACAGAGGGAAGGAAAAGAGAGAGAGAGAGAGAGAGAGAGAGAGAGAGAGAAAGATTGGGGAGAGAAAGAGCTATGGAGAGGGGCGGTGGAGAGAGAGCGAAAGAGAGAGAGAGGGGGGATGGAGAGAGAGAGAGAGAGGGGGGGTGGAGAGAGGGAGGGGGGATGAGAGAGAGAGGGGGTGGAGAGAGGGGAGGATAGAGAGAGAGGGAGAGGGATGGGGAATGGGGAGAGAGAGATGGGGGAATGGAGAGAGAGATAGAGAGATGGGATGGGGAGAGAGGGGGAGAGAGGGGGTGGAGAGAGGGGGTAGAGAGAGAGGGGGTAGAGAGAGAGATAGGGGGATGGAGGGAGAGATAGGGAGAGAGAGAGATGGAGAAAGAGAGAGAGAGAGAGATGGAGAAAGAGAGAGGGGGTGGTGGAGAGAGAGGGGGTGAAGTGAGAGAGAGAGGGGGGGTGGAGAGAGAGTGTAGATGGAGAGAGAGAATGGGGGGATGAAGAGAGAGAGGGGGATTTGGGAGAGAGTGAGAGAGAGAGAGAGAGAGAGAGGGGGTGGGATGGGGAGAGAGGGGGATGGAGAGAGAGACAGAGAGAGAGACACACTGATAGAGAGTAGGGGGTGGAGAGAGAGACGGTAGGATTGTAGGGAGGGTAATATTGGCTACCGTAAAAAAAGAAGTTAGGAAACACATCCTCTTTTATACACTTATAATTTGCCTCTTTTGTTTCTCTCTCTCTCTCTCTCTCTCTCTCTCTCACCCCCGGGGCCAATTAGTCAAGTTAAAACGTCTTAATTTTTTCATTTGAGTGTTCAATGAGCGGGATAATTGGAATTAAAAAGGCATTTTCATTTGGCGGAGATGGTATTTCTTTTAACTTGTGTTGAGCGCCCTGGCGGTTGGTTGCGATGAAAGAAGCCACAAAACAAGATCTCATTAACTGGGTACAATACAGAAGAAACACATCCCCACATTAATCAACGTCCTCCTGCTGAGTCTCTAACGTGGCCGTATTCCCTATGTCAGAGCTTCCCAAACTTTTTTTGGCCCACGATATCTGAAAGATCTCACGACTCAAACCATGTGAAAGAAAATATGTAATTAACTTTTTTATTTGGGGTTATAGCAGTTAATTAAAAAACATTCTAACAGTATTTATGATGTATCTTCTCAACTCACCATCTCATACCCTTAATGTAGGGCTTTGACAGTCAATTGAAAAACATTCTAAAAGTTTTTCTGATGTATCTTCTCAACTCACCATCACATAGCCTTAATGTGGGGCTTTGACAGTCAATTGAAAATTAGTCTTACATGAAATCTCTTATCTCACCACCACTAATGATATGGGTGTGTTTGATGCTTGTTGCTTCAGAGCATCTCAAAGTCAGGGGTTTGTGGTCGACAGGAGGAGTACCTCATCTCTGCTGTCACATCCAACCTGGATCGATATATACTGCCCAAAAAAATAAAGGGAACAATTAAACAACACATCCTAGATCTGAATGAAATAAATAATCGTATTAAATACTTTTTTCTTTACATAGTTGAATGTGCTGACAACAAAAGCACACAAAAATAATCAATGGAAATCCAATTTATCAACCCATGGAGGTCTGGATTTGGAGTCACACTCAAAATTAAAGTGGAAAACCACACTACAGGCTGATCCAACTTTGATGTAATGTTCTTAAAACAAGTCAAAATGAGGCTCAGTAGTGTGTGTGGCCTCCACGTGCCTGTATGACCTCCCTACAACGTCTGGGCATGCTCCTGATGAGGTGGCGGATTGTCTCCTGAGGGATCTCCTCCAAGACCTGGACTAAAGCATCCACCAACCCCTGGACAGTCTGTGGTGCAATGTGGCGTTGGTGGATGGAGCGAGACATGATGTCCCAGATGTGCTCAATTGGATTCAGGTCTGGGGAACGGGCGGGCCAGTCCATAGCATCAATGCCTTCCTCTTGCAGGAACTGCTGACACACTCCAGCCACATGAGGTCTAGCATTGTCTTGCATTAGGAGGAACCCAGGGCCAACCGCACCAGCATATGGTCTCACAAGGGGTCTGAGGATCTCATCTCGATACCTAATGGCATTCAAGCTACCTCTGGCGAGCACATGGAGGGCTGTGCGGCCCCCTAAATAAATGCCACCCCACACCATGACTGACCCACCGCCAAACCAGTCATGCTGGAGGATGTTGCAGGCAGCAGAACGTTCTCCACGGCGTCTCCAGACTCTGTCACATCTGTCACATGTGCTCAGTGTGAACCTGCTTTCATCTGTGAAGAGCACAGGGCGCCAGTGGCGAATTTGCCAATCTTGGTGTTCTCTGGCAAATGCCAAACATCCTGCACGGTGTTGGGCTGTAAGCACAACCCCCACCTGTGGACGTTGGGCCCTCATACCACCCTCATGGAGTCTGTTTCTGACCGTTTGAGCAGACACCTGCACATTTGTGGCCTGCTGGAGGTCATTTTGAAGGGCTCTGGCAGTGCTTCTCCTGCTCTTCCTTGCACAAAGGCGAAGGTAGCGGTCCTGCTGCTGGGTTGTTGCCCTGCTACGGCCTCCTCCACATCTCCTGATATACTGGCCTGTCTCCTGGTAGCGCCTCCATGCTCTGGACACTACGCTGGCAGACACAGCAAACCTTCTTAATTTCCACCTGTTGTCTATTCCATTTGCACAACAGCATGTGTTATTTATTGTCAATCAGTGTTGCTTCCTAAGTGGACAGTTGGATTTCACAGAAGTTACATTGTGTTGTTTAAGTGTTCCCTGTTCCCCTACATCTGTTGTGAATGAAAACAGTTCCTCTCTCAATGTGAAAAGCCTTTCCAACACTCCCCCTTGATAACCACCAGACCTCGGTGTGAAATAAAACATTGTCACGCTCTGATCCCATATCTCCACATAGTTTAGTGAACAGGCGAGCGAGTGGATGTGGTTTACAATCGAACCTGCTGCAGTTTATCTCCGAGTTCTGTGCTCAGCTCTTTTGCCGACTGCTGTACTCGGTGGATCATACAATGCGTCCGAATATCAGAAGGAGAAACGTTCATAACTAGAGCCCCATCGGTCCCATGGAATCTGTTTATCGTCATAACATTTCCTTAACATGTTCCCCTGTTTCCTTAACATGCTCTGGAATCATGAGACAGAAAAATATATCTTTGTGAATAGAATCCCCCCCAGACATGTATAGTAAACAAAAGTTAATGCCTGGGGCATCTCGGCCCTCATAGCTAACGTCCTTCTGGAGAGTATAAGCTGGGGAGTTTGAGTCGTTCTGTCAATTTCCACTTGATTGCTAGCTGTAGCATAAATTCTTAATTTAACAGTGTTATCTGACAAAAGTATTGATGTGAGTTTCAGTGCTTCTGCCTCCTCACACAATGTTTTCACTATATCAATTGCAGCCGGTAATATCAGTCTCTGCAATAGTGTGTGGTTTCATAGTGTGCAGCGGTCAAGTGCGGCCTTTTCCCATAATCTAAGGGCAGTCTCTGGTTGAATTTAATATTTTTTATTATTTTCATTTAGATGTTCAAAGTTAAAGACGTTACAATGATTTTGAGATAAAAAGACGATATTATTATTATTTATTTTTTTTCCCAGGATTTTGGAAAATCTCTCATATCCGGTGACCCCACAAGAGGTCACAACCCCTAGTTTGGGAAGCGCTGCCCTATGTAGTGCACTGGCTCTGGTAAAAAAAAAAGTGATGTAGGACATAGGGTTCCATTTGCTTTTTGCTTTTCTCTTCACTACTTTCCCGGGAAGATGTTTCCTTATTGATGTAGTTGGAGAGGCTGAGAGTGGCATTAGGGTGGTGGGTGTTTGATGAGTGGTTTCATTGGAGATTGAACACTTCTCTCGCTGTGAGGATATTTGTCTACTGTGATATATATGACTTCCCCTTCTCTTTCATTCCCACAGCCCTGGTACTCACACCCAACACTCTCAGTTCCTTTTACACGTATATATACACTGCTCAAAAAAATAAAGGGAACACTTAAACAACACAATGTAACTCCAAGTCAATCACACTTCTGTGAAATCAAACTGTCCACTTAGGAAGCAACACTGATTGACAATAAATGTCACATGCTGTTGTGCAAATGGAATAGACAACAGGTGGAAATTATAGGGAATAAGCAAGACACCCCAAATAAAGGAGTGGTTCTGCAGTTGGAGACCACAGACCACTTCTCACTTCCTATGCTTCCTGGCTAATGTTTTAGTCACTTTTGAATGCTGGCGGTGCTTTCACTCTAGTGGTAGCATGAGGCGGAGTCTACAAACCACACAAGTGGCTCAGGTAGTGCAGCTCATCCAGGATGGCACATCAATGCAAGCTGTGGCAAGAAGGTTTGCTGTGTCTGCCAGCGTAGTGTACAGAGCATGGAGGCGCTACCAGGAGACAGGCCAGTATATCAGGAGAACATCCTCCAGCATGACTGGTTTGGCGGTGGGTCAGTCATGGTGTGGGGTGGCATTTATTTGGGGGGCCGCACAGCCCTCCATGTGCTCACCAGAGGTAGCTTGACTGCCATTAGGTATCGAGATGAGATCCTCAGACCCCTTGTGAGACCATATGCTGGTGCGGTTGGCCCTGGGTTCCTCCTAATGCAAGACAATGCTAGATCTCATGTGGCTGGAGTGTGTCAGCAGTTCCTGCAAGAGGAAGGCATTGATGCTATGGACTGGCCCGCCCGTTCCCCAGACCTGAATCCAATTGAGCACATCTGGGACATCATGTCTCGCTCCATCCACCAACGCCACATTGCACCACAGACTGTCCAGGAGTTGGTGGATGCTTTAGTCCAGGTCTGGGAGGAGATCCCTCAGGAGACCATCCGCCACCTCATCAGGAGCATGCCCAGGCGTTGTAGGGAGGTCATACAGGCACGTGGAGGCCACACACACTACTGAGCCTCATTTTGACTTGTTTTAAGGACATTACATCAAAGTTGGATCAGCCTGTAGTGTGGTTTTCCACTTTAATTTTGAGTGTGACTCCAAATCCAGACCTCCATGGTTTTATAATTTGGATTTCCATTGATTATTTTTGTGTGATTTTGTTGTCAGCACATTCAACTATGTAAAGAAAAAAGTATTTAATAAGATTATTTATTTCATTCAGATCTAGGATGTGTTGTTTAAGTGTTCCCTTTATTTTTTTGAGCAGTATATATACACACACACACACACACACACACAAACACCCCTACACACCCCTACACACACACACACACACACACTAATACACACACACAAACACCCCTACACACACAAACACCCCTACACACACAAACACCCCTACACACACACACACACACACACACAAAAATACACACACATACACACAAACACACACACAAAAATACACACACACACACACAATAAAACTGAACTTCTCCTTATATCTGAATCGACTTGGTCGCACTGTTTTCATTTAAATGTAATCTTTCTGTCCTCTTTCCTATTCTATGGTAAACTATCGTCTCATATCCCTGTCAAAGCGACAAGCAGATGGCAGAGAATCTGCTCGTCTTTCTCCAAGGTCCCACCGCCTCTTTTCCTCTGAGAAAGTTAATTTTAGAACCTGGAACTTTACTATTCCACACAAATACCAAATATAACATTTGCTTCGATGACACATTTTGACAGGCCACCATTTTTTTCACAGCTCTTCCCACCCTGTTTCTCTCCTCTTTCCTGGGGGTATGTTTTTTTTGACACGTTCCGTGTTAGTTTTCTCTGAGACACATTATAAATATATATTCCATGTAGGCAGAAAGGGGGGCCGTATGCCATCTGTTGCTGTGATCTCATTGGCTGATTGGTTGTCTGTGCGATGCACTCTGGGTCTCTGACTCAGTGTTCTAAAATAAACCTAACGCTGAAGTTGAAAACACTCTGGAGCATAGCACAGTGAGTCCACTTTTAATACTGTTGTACCTCAGAAAAGAGCAAATACTTAGCTCATAGCGAGTAAACTTTGCCCATAACATACTGTACTGCATATCTCAATCTTCCTCTATTTTTTGTGAAACAGCCGAGTATCAAAGAGAAACCTTTTTTTAATTATTTTTATTTCACCTTTATTTAACCAGGTAGGCCAGTTGAGAACAAGTTCTCATTTGCAACTGTGACCTGGCCAAGATAAAGCAAAGCAGTGCGACAAAATCAAACAACACAGAGATACGCGTAAAAAAATGTACAGTCAATAACACACTAGAAACAATCTATGTACAGTGTGTGCAAATGTAGAAGAGTAGGGAGGTAGGCCATAAATAGGCCATGGATGCGAAATATTTACAATTTAGCATTAACACTGGAGTGATAGATGATGCAGATGAGGATGTGCAAGTAGCGATACTGGGGTGCAAAAGAGCAAAAGGGTAAGTAATAATATGGAGATGAGGTAGTTGGGTGGGTTATTTACAGATGGGCTATGTACAGGTACAGTGATCGGTAAGCTGCTCTTTTGTAAAAACATCGCCAAAGTCAAGGATCGGTAGGTTTTACGAGGGTATGTTTGGCAGCATGAGTGAAGTAGGCTTTGTTGTGAAATAGGAAGCCGATTCTAGATTTAAATTTGGATTTGAGATGCTTAATGTGAGTCTGGAAGGAGAGCTTACAGTCTAACCAGACACCTAGATATTTGTAGTTGTCCACATATTCTAAGTCAGAACCGTCCAGAGTAGTGATGCTAGTCGGGCGGGAGGGTGTGGGCAGCAATCAGTTGAAGAGCATGCACTTAGTTTTACTTGCGTTTAAGAGCAGTTGGAGGCCTAGGAAGGAGTGTTGTATTGCATTGAAGCTCATTAGGAGGTTAGTTAACAGTGTCCAAAGAAGGGCCAGAGGTATTCAGAATGGTGTTGTCTGCGTAGAGGTGGATCAGAGAATCGCCAGCAGCAAGAGCGACATCATTGATATATACAGAGAAAAGAGTCGGCCCGAGATTTGAACCCTGTGGCACCCCAATTGAGACTGACAGAGGTCCGGACAACAGACCCTCCGATTTGAGTCACTGAACTCTATCTGAGAAGTAGTTGGTGAACCAGGCGAGGCAGTCATTTGAGAAGCCATGGCTATTGAGTCTGCCAATAAGAGTGCTGTGATTGACAGAGTTGAAAGCCTTGGCCAGGTTGATGAAAACGGCTGCACAGTACTGTATTTTATCAATGGCGGCTATGATATTGTTTCGGACCTTGAGCGTGGCTGAGGTGCACCCATGACCAGCTCGGAAACCAGATTGCATAGTGGAGAAGGTACGGTGGGATTTAAAATGTTCGATGATCTGTTTGTTAACTTGATTTTAGAAAGGCAGAGCAGGATGGATATAGGTCTATAACAGTTTGGGTCTAGAGTGTCTCCCCCTTTAAAAAGGGGCTTGACCGTGGCAGCTTTCCAATCTTTGGGGATCTCAGACAATACGAAAGAGTGACGCCATTACGAAAGAATGACGGCATTACAAATAAGCTTCGTAAAACCTGAGGAAGAAATGGCCGTTGAAAACCTGAGGAAGACATGGCCATTGGAGACCTGAGGAAGCCATGACCATTGGAGACCATGCAGGCTGTTCTTACTGTTGCCATGATCACTAACTACTTGGCTGCGGGCTGCATTACCATCTCTCTGTCACACATCCCACTCACATTCTCACTCAGTTCCTTTAGCCTGCCTTCTCTCGGTCTCTCTTTCTGACTCTCTCTCTCTCTCTGTGTTGACCAAGTCCCTCGCACCCTAACGCTAATCCTGCACTGCCTTTTTCCTCTGATCTCAGAGTTATCCATATACTCAAGTGTTTGATAATTAATGATTCATTTTAGATATGAAAGCATACTTCCCATGTTCAAGGCACAAAAATGTAAAAGGAAGAAGCCCCAACATGATTTGATGTTGCCCTTGTAAGACCCAAGCATTTTTGCAAATGTTTTTTGCGAGACTTTTTGCGAGACTTTTTGCGAGACTTTTTGCGAGACTTACTAAAATACACGGCTTGCCAAAAGTATGTGGACACCTGCTCATCAAACATTAATTCCAAAATCATTGGCATTAATATGGAGTTGGTCCCCTCTTTGCTGCTATAACAGCCTCCACTCTTCTGGGAAGGCTTTCCACTAGATGTTGGAACATTGCTGCGGGGACTTGCTTCCATTCAGCCACAAGAGCATTAGTGAGGTTGGGCAACACATTTCATGAAACCCATTTCATGAAGCTCCCAACAAACAGTTATTGTGCTGACATTGCTTCCAGAGGCAGTTTGGAACTCAGCAGTGAGTGTTGCAACCGAGGACAGATGATTTTTACGCATGGCGCACTTCAGCACTCAGCGGTCCCGTTCTCTGAGCTTGTGTGACCTACCACTTCACTGCTGAGCCATTGTTGCTCCTTGACGTTTCCATTTCACAATAACAGCACTTACAGTAGACCAGGGAAGCTCTAGCAGGGCAGAAATTTGACGAACTTGTTGGAAAGGTGGCATCCTATGATGGTGCCATGTTGAAAGTCAATGAGCTCTTCAGTAAGGCCATTCTACTGCCAATGTATTTACTATGGTTATTGCATGGCTGTGTGCTCAATTGTAAACACCTGACAGCAACGGTGTGTCTGAAATAGCCAAACCTACAAATTCTGAATGGGTGTCCACATACTGTTGAATGTATTGTACCTCTAATTCTTGCCCAGACTGTTTCTTTAATATCTTCGAGAAGACAGGCCACAAAACAAATCCTACTAAGAGGTACATACCATGAATTTTTTTGTTATGAGTTTAGTAACCTGTTGTGTTTTTTTGCAACCGGGGGTCTCGCAATATTCTACAGTAATCCTACTTGTCAGGTGTATGACTTTACTTCCACAGTGAGAAGATTTGGATACGATCTCACATCCCCTAGTTACTAAGTAGCTCTGAAACTTTATCTTAACGAGCTGCTGATGACTAATAGAAAAGTGGAAGGGAATCTTTTTATATGCTCTGAGTTGTACTTCAGATACGCCTCAGCTGATTTGTAATGGCGTCATTCTGTTTGGAGGTGATAGATGATTCTACTGGCTCCTGATATCAGTTTATTTACTTCCGTTAATTCCCTCTCTTTTACCCAGGGGGTTTGGAATTCCACCATACACTACCTATAACCAGATAATCTACACTATACTATCATGGTGTGAGTACATCTGGGTCCTGGAAGCTGGAGCTAATCTCTGGGATTCAGAAAGCACTAAGCACACCACCGGAGGCTAGGACTTTCTTCATGCTAAATCTGTTTTGTCTCTCTCTCTCTCTCTCTCTCTCTCTCTGTCTCTCTCTCTCTCATGGGTGTATAGCTCTAGTCTGTGGCGAAGAAGATGGGAAAGAGAATGACAGAAAAAAACTGATAGAACTAACTAGATGATACTTTTCAATGTAGAACATTGTGAGATTTACTTAATCTCTTTAAAGTTGGACAGGATAGCCTGAACATGTGAATGTTGGATTTGTGTCTTTAGCTTTTAAGGTTCAAGAGTTGCTGTCGGTGAGTTATGCTATGCACATTTATGCAAATGTATATAGTTACAGTTGATAAAAAGTTTTAATAATGTGAAGTTATAGATAGCCTGAATGTTTCACGGTTGGTGTTGTAGCTTAAATGGCCTAGGAGCAGGACTTTTTTGGATAGCTACCACTGCATTCCCATGGTTCTCATTCAGAGTCATATTAATGTATGCAAATGTTTAATGGTTATAGTTAAAAAAGCAAATAAAGTATAAAAAATAAATAATCTAAGAAGGGTCAGTCCAACCATCTCAACGTTGGTTTGGAGTTAATAGCTTAAAGCAGGAATCCGCAGGTCATGGGTGACCCCGTGATGGCCCACTGCTTGTTGTTTTTTTTTTACTTTGAATGAAAACAAGTGGGTTGAGCCCTGAGCTGCCTTGGACTGGCCTTCTGGGAAAGATGTGTCTTTGCATGAAATCATTCCTACTCGAACCACCCTTGCTGTGCCATGGCCCAGGAGCTGAAGAGGAAGTCACTAGCTAGCTCACTTGTTTGCAGATACACTGTTTTGGTAGCAGGGACGTTTTCAGAAAATGTCGACATAAACAAGCACCATTCTCGGGTTTTTGATCTGAATCAACTCAACCTCAAAAGTGAAAAAGAACCGTGAAAAAGACTGGTTCACATCCACATCATCATCCCAGACACCCTGGTCCAATTCGCATACCACCCCAGCAGATCCACAGATGACGCAATGTCTATTGCACTCCACACTGCCCTTTCTCACCTGGACAAAAGGAACATCTACATGAGAATGGTGTTCATTGACTACAGCTCAACATTCAACACCATAGTGCCATCTAAGCTCATCATTAAGCTAAAGGACCCTTTGACGGAACAACTCCCTCTGCAACTGGATCCTGGACTTCCTGACGGGCCGCCCTCAGGTGGTAAGGGTAGGTAACAACACATATGCCACGCTGGCACTCAACACGGGTGCGTGCTTAGTCCTCTCCTATACTCCCTGTTCACTCAGACTGCGTGGCCTAGCATGACTCCTACACCATAATTAAGTTTGCCCGACGACATGACGGTTGTAGCCCTGATCACTGATGACGATGAGACTGTCTGTAGGGAGAAGGTCAGAGACCTGGCAGTGTTGTGCCAGGACAACAACCTCTCCTTCAACGTTAGCAAGACAAACAAGCTGCTTGTAGACTACATGAAACAGAGGGCCGAGCAGACCCCAATTTATATTGACAGGTGCTGTAGTGGAGCGGGTTGAGATATTCAAGTTCATCGGTGTCCACATCACTAAGGATCTATCATGGTCCAAACACACCAACACAGTTGTGAAGAGGGCACGACAACGTCTCCTACCCCTCAGGAGACTGAAAAGATTTGGCATGGGAACTCAAATCCTCAAAAATGTATACAGCTGCACCAATGAGAGCTCTTGACTGGCTGCATCACCGCTTGGTATGGCAACTGCTTGGCATCCGATGCAAGGTGATTCAGAGAGTAGTGCATATGGCCCAGTACCCTGCAATCAAGTAACTCTATTCTTTTATTTTTGTATTTCACCTTTTTTTAACCAGGTAGGCCAGTTGAGAACAAGTTCTCATTTACAACTGTGACCTGGCCAAGATAGAGCAAATTAGTGCAACACAAACAACACAGAGTTACACATGGAATAAACAAACGTACAGTCAATAACACAATAGAAAAGTCTATATACAGTGTATGCAAATGTAATAAGATTAGGGAGGTAAGGCAAAAAATAGGCCATAGTTGCAAAATAGTTAAAATTTTGCAATTAAACACTGGAGTGACAGATGTGCAGAAGATGAATGTGCAAGTAGAAATACTGGGGTGCAAAGGAGCAAAATAAAAAAAAGAATAATATGGGGATGAGGTAGTTGGGTGGGCTATTTACAGATGGGCTATGTACAGGTGCAATGATTGGTAAGCTGCTCTGACAGATGATGCTTAAAGTTAGTGAGGGAGATATAAGTCTCCATCTTCAGTGATTTTTGCAATTTGATCCGGTCATTGGCAGCAGAGAACTGGAAGGAAAGGCAGCCTAAGGAGGATTTGGATTTGGGGGTGACCAGTGAAATATACCTGCTGGAGCGCGTGCTACGGGTGGGTGCTGCTATGGTGACCAGTGAGCTGAGATAAGGTGGGGCTTTACCTAGCAAAGACTTATAGATGACCTGGAGCCAGTGGATTTAGTGACGAATATAAAGCGAGGGCCAGCCAATGAGAGCATACAGGTCACAGTGGTGGGTAGTATATGGGGCTTTGGTGACAAAACGGAAGGCGCTGTGATAGACTACATCCAGTTTGCTAAATAGAGTGATGGAGGCTCTTTTGTAAATGACATTGCCGAAGTCAAGGATCAGTAGGATAGTCAGTTTTACGAGGGTATGTTTGGCAGCATGAGTGAAGGATGCTTTGTTTCAAAATAGGAAGCTATTATAGCAATTCTAGATTTCATTTTGGATTGGAGATGCTTAATGTAGGTCTGGAAGGAGAGTTTACAGTCTAACCAGACAAATAGGTATTTGAAGTTGTCCACATATTCTATGTCAGAACATTCGAGATTAGTGATGCTAGACGGGCAGGCGGGTGTGGGCAGCGATTGGTTGAAGAGCATGCATTTAGTTTTGCTTGCATTTCAAAGCAGTTGTAGGCCACGGAAGGAGTGTTGCATGGCATTGAAGCTCGTCTGGAGGTTTCTTAACTTCTTGGGGCTATGTGGGACGTTAGCGTGCCACCCGTGGCGCACCCTATCAACAGCAGGTACATTTCAAGAGCGGCAAATTTGAAACCAAATAAATGTCAAAATTCAAATTTCTCAAACATACAACTAACTTACAGCCTTTGAAAGATAAACATCTCCTTAATCTAACCACGTTGTCCGATTTCAAAAAGGTTTTACGGGGAAAACATAAAGTTAGGTTATGTTAGCAGAGTACATTGATAATAGCTGTGTGTAATGCATTGTCGATTCAAAGACAGGCGTCACCAAAACCATAAAATCAGCTAACATTATGCACTAACCTTTTACAATCTCCATCAGATGACACTCCTAGGACATTATGTTAGACAATGCATGCATTTTTAGTTCTATCAAGTTCATATTTATATCTAAAAACAGCGTTTTACTATGGCGTTGATGTTCAGGAAATCGTTTCCCTCCAATACCGGCAGTCAAGTCATGACAACAAAATAATTAATTAATATTAGAAAACATTGGTAAAATATTATATTGTCATTCAAAGAATTATAGATTTACATCTCTTGAACGCAATGGACTTGCCAGATTTAAAATTAACCTTACTGGGAAATCACACTTTGCAATAATCTGAGCACTGCGCCCAGAAAAATACGCATTGCGATACAGACTAACCGCCATGTTGGAGAGATCTAAAATCGAAAATACTATGTAAATAATCCATTACCTTTGATTCTCTTCATCAGATGTCACTTCCAAAGAATCCCAGGTCCATAACGAATGTAGTTTTGTTCAAAAAAGCTCATCATTTATGTCCAAAAACCTCCGTGTTGTTAGCACATGATCTAAGCCAGCCGGACTTCACAAACGGAAAAAATATATTTACGTTCGTTCAAACATGTCAAACGTTGTATCGCATAAATCATTAGGGCCTTTTTTAACCAGAACATGAATAAAATTCAAGGCGGACCATTGGGTTCTCTTTTAAAACGTTTCGGAATGAGAGTACCCACCATCAACTCGCGCGCAAGGTGTCTAATGGGCCATCACAGTTCCAAGGCTCTTATTCGGTCAGATCTCACTGTAGAAGACTCAAAACACTTTGTAAAGGCTGGGGACATCTTGTGGAAGCAATAGGAAGTGCCAAAACATTCCTCACCCCCTTTGTTTTTCAATGGTATAGGCTTAAAGTCAATTCAACACATCAGGTATCCACTTTCTGTAAGAATCTGTCTCAGGGTTTTGCCTGCCAAATGAGTTCTGTTATACTCACAGACACCATTCAAACAGTTTTTGAAACTTTAGGGTGTTTTCTATCCATATATAATAAGTATATGCATATTGTAGTTACTGGGTAGGATTAGTAAACAGATTAAATCGGGTAAAACATTTTATCCAGCCATGAAAATACTGCCCCCTATACCCTAACAGGTTAACACAGTGTCCAAAGAAGGGCCAGAAGAATACAGAATAGTGTCTTCTGCGTAGAGGTGGATCAGAGAATCACCAGCAGCAAGAGCAACATCATTGATGAATACATAGAAAAGATTCAGCCCGATAATTGAACCCTGTGGCACCCCCATGGAAACTGCCAGAGGTCCGGACAACAGGCCCTCTGATTTGACACACTGAATTATATCTGAGAAGCAGTTGGTGAACCAGGCGAGGCAGTCATTTGAGAAACGAAGGCTGTTGAGTCTGCTGATAAGAATGTGGTGATTGAGTCGAAAGCCTTTGCCAGGTCGATGAAGACGGCTGCACCGTATTGTCTTTTATCGATGGCGGTTATGATATTGTTTCGGACCTTGAGCGTGGCTGAGGTGCACCCATGACCAGCTCGGAAACCAGATTCAAAGCGGAGAAGGTACGATGGGATTCGAAATGGTCGGTGACCTGTTTGTTAACCTCTCTGGAGTATGTGGGACGAACTCGTCCCACCTACGTAACAGCTACTGAAATTCCAGTGGCGCGATTTTTGAATCGTTAGAAATACTATTACTTCAATTTCTCAAACATATGACTATTTTACAGCTATTTAAAGACAAGAATCTCGTTAATCTAACCCCACTGTCCGATTTCAAAAAGGCTTTACAACGAAAGCAAAACATTAGATTATGTCAGCAGAGTGCCCAGCCAGAAAAAATCAGACACCCATTTTTCAAGCTAGCATATCATGTCACATAAACCCAAACCACAGCTAAATGCAGCACTAACCTTTGATGATCTTCATCAGATGACACACCTAGGACATTGTGTTATACAATACATGCATGTCTGTTCAATCAAGTTCATATTTATATCAAAAAACAGCTTTTTGCATTAGCATGTGACGTTCAGAAAAAGCATAACCCCCGCAAACTTCCGGGGAATTTACTAACAGTTTGCTAAATTACTCACGATAAACGTTCACAAAAAGCATAACAATTATTTTAAGAATTATAGATACATTACTCCTCTATGCACTCGATATGTCCGATTTTAAAATAGCTTTTCGGATGAAGCACATTTTGCAATAATCTAAGTACATAGCCCGGCATTACAGGGCTAGCTATTTAGATACCCACCCAGGTCAGCCTCCACCAAAATCACATTTCCTATAAGAAAAATGTTCTTACCTTGCTTGTTCTTCATCAGAATACACTGCCAGGACTTCTACTTCAATAACAAATGTTGGTTTGGTCCCAAATAATCCATCGTTATATCCAAACAGCGACGTTTTGTTCGTGAGTTCTAGACACTATCAGAATGCTTCTTCACGGTCCCGCGCATGGCGCATTGGCGTGTCAAAAATGTCTAAATATTCCATTACCGTACTTCGAAGCATGTCAAACGCTGTTTAAAACCAATTTTTATGCCATTTAACTCGTAGATAAGTGATAATATTCCGACCGGGAGTATGCATTGAGCCTAAACAGCCGAATAAAATTTCTCCTCAGGAGCGACTCGTGCACGCGCCTCATTCAAAGGTCCTCGGAGCAGCCACTTACAAAAGGTGATAATGTGTTTCAGCCTGAGGCTCCCTCGTAAACCTTCAGTTATTTCCCGGGCTCTGAGAGCCTATCGGAGCCCTGGGAATTGTCACATTACAGCTAAGATCCTTACTTTTCAATAAAAAGATGCAAGACGCACGACTCCTTGTCAGACAGGGTACTTCCTGCTTGAAACCTTGTCAGGTTTTTGCCTGCCATAGGAGTTCTGTTATACTCACAGACACCATTCAAACAGTTTTAGAAAATTCAGAGTGTTTTCTATCCAAACCTGAACAATAATATGCATATTCTAGCTTCTGAGTTGGTGTAGGAGGCAGTTAAAAATGGGAACATATTTTTTCCAAAATTCTCAATACTGCCCCCTAGCCCAGACAGGTTAACTTAGCTTTCGAATACTTTAAAAAGTCACGGTAGGATAGATAGAGGTCTGTAACAGTTTCGGTCTAGAGTGTCACCCCCTTTGAAGAGGGGGATGACCGCGGCAGCTTTCCCATCTTTAGGGATCCAAGACGATATGAAAGAGAGCCTGTGTCAGATATACCAGGCTCTGTCAGAGGAAGGCCCTAAAAATTGTCAGACTCTGAACAGCCAAGTCATAGACTGTTCTATATGCTACCATACAGCAAGCAGTACCAATGCACAAAGTCTGGAACCAACAGCTTCTACCCCCAAGCCAACAGACTCCTAAATAGTTAGTTAACCTCTATGGGACCGGCGGGACGAATTCGTCCCACCTACGTAACAGCCAGTTGAATCCTGTGGCGCGATTTTGAAAACGTTTTAAATGCTATTACTTCAATTTCTCAAACATATGACTATTTTACAGCTATTTAAAGACAAGACTCTCGTTAATCTAACCACACTGTCCGATTTCAAAAAGGCTTTACAACGAAAGCAAAACATTAGATTATGTCAGCAGAGTACCCAGCCAGAAATAATCAGACACCATTTTTCAAGCTAGCATATAATGTCACAAAAACCCAGAAGACAGCTAAATGCAGCACTAACCTTTGATGATCTTCATCAGATGACACACCTAGGACATTATGTTATACAATACATGCATGTCTGTTCAATCAAGTTCATATTTATATCAAAAACCAGCTGTTTACATTAGCATGTGACGTTCAGAAAAAGCATACCCCCCGCAAACTTCTGGGGAATTTACTAACAATTAACTAAATTACTCACGATAAACGTTCACAAAAAGCATAACAATTATTTTAAGAATTATAGATACATTACTCCTCTATGCACTCGATATGTCCGATTTTAAAATAGCTTTTCGGATGAAGCACATTTTGCAATATTCTAAGTACATAGCCCAGCCATCACGGGCTAGCTATTTAGACACCCACCCAGTTTAGCCTTCACCAAAATCACATTTCCTATAAGAAAAATGGTCTTACCTTTCCTGTTTTTCGTCAGAATGCACTCCCAGGACTTCTACTTCAATAACAAATGTAGGTTTGGTCACAAATAATCCATAGATATGTTCCATCAGCGACGTTTTGTTCGTGCGTTCTAGACACTATCAGAATGGTAAATCACGGTCGTGCGCATGGCGCATAACGTGACAAAACATTTCTAAATATTCCATTACCGTACTTCGAAGCATGTCAACCGCTGTTTAAAATCAATTTTTATGCCATTATTCTCGTAAAAAGCGATAATATTCCGACCGGGAATCTGCAATTAGCTAAACAGCTGAAGGAAAATACTGCACGTGGTCGAATCGGGCGTGCGCCTAATTCCATTGTCCTCTGATGGGCCACTTGGAAAAGACGATAATATGTTTCAGCCTGAGGCTGCCTCGTCATCGTTCATGTTTTTCCTGGGCTCTGAGAGCCTATTGGAGCCGTAGGAATTGTCACGTTACAGCTAAGATCCTGACTCTTCAATAAACAGAAGCAAGAACAACAACACCTTGTCAGACAGGGTACTTCCTGCATGAAACCTTCTCAGGTTTTTGCCTGCCATAGGAGTTCTGTTATACTCACAGACACCATTCAAACAGTTTTAGAAACTTTAGGGTGATTTCTATCCATATATAATAAGTATATGCATATTCTAGTTACTGGGTAGGATTAGTAACCAGATTAAATCGGGTACGTTTTTTATCCGGCCGTGTAAATACTGCCCCCTAGCCCCAACAGGTTAAATAGTCAACCAAATAGTTGTATTTTTGTCAACTTTGCTACAAAGTCTGGCATTCTCTGGATATATGGTGCTTTCAAGACAACTGGGAACTCTGAAAAAAACAAGGTTGAATCATGACTTCAGTGTCCTCAGGTCGGAGCTCTAGAAAGAGGCCCGACTTTGAATTCCTAGTTAGATGACCGTTCAAAAGCGTATTTTCCCAGTCCGAGCAATTTTTTTCTCCAGAGTTCCCAGTTGTCTTGAACTCACTGAAGTCTGAGATTTCCCATTTCCAAATTTCCACTTGTTATGTCATGCTGGTATGACCAATGTATTCAACCTTTCCAGCCTATGGTGTTGCACTTTATCCTTTTAAGCTTGAAAAAGAGACCCTAGGGCTAGGGCCAATCCCCCAGGAATGTCCGGGAATATGTAGGTCCCTTGGTGGAAGAGTGGGGTAACATCTCACAGCAAGAACAGGCAAATCTGGTGCAGTCCATGAGGAGGAGATTCACTGCAGTACTTAATGCAGCTGGTGGCCACACCAGATACTGACTGTTACTTTTGATTTTGACACCCCTTTTGTTCAGGGACACATTATTCCATTTGTGTTTGTCACATGTCTGTGGAACTTAGCCAGCACTAGATGGTTCCAAACTTCTTCCATTTTAGAATGATGGAGGCCATTGTTTTCTTGGGGACCTTCAATGCTGCAGAAATGTTTGGTACCCTTCACCAGATCTGTGCCTCGACAATCCTCTATAAATCCTCTATAAACAATTCCTTCGACCTCATCTCTTGGTTTTTGCTATGACTTGCACTGTCAACTGTGGGACGTTATATAGACAGGCGTGTGCTTTTCCAAATCATGTCCAATCAATTGAATTTACCACAGGTGGACTCCAATCAAGTTTAGAAACATCTCATGGACGATCAATGGAAACAGGATGCACTTCAGCTCAGTTTCAAGTCTCATAGCAAAGAGAATGAATAATTATGTAAATAAGATATTTCTGGTTTTGTTTTGTCATTATGGGGTATTGTGTAGATTGATGAGGGGGAAAAATCATTGAATCCATTTTAGAATAAGGCTGTAACATAACAAAATGTGGAAAAAGGGAAGGGGTCTGAATACTTTCTGCATGCACTGTATAGACCTGGGCTAGGCTACATGAGGTGTGAATTGAAAAATAACGCACAAAAAAAGGCATGCGTTTCTTGCCTTACTGCACACAAGCTGGCCATCATTCGCAAGTAATACTATATAATTCACAAGTGATGGGCTAATATGGTCACCCATCAGACTATTCTTGATTTAATATGTCTTTACATATACTATGTCTTTACATATACTAAATAATATATGTGAAATGTGATTTTATTTAGAATGGAACATTATCATGCACCTGTCTTGAGTGCAGGGGAAAAATTACATGTTATCTATGCGATTGGAGAACGCTTTTCGAGTGGTTCATTTTCATGCCAGCCAGCTAGGCTATACTCCTGTTGTGAAGATAAGCAATGTGCTTAATATTAGGAAAGTTGATAAATTAATATAGTAGGCCTAACCTATAGAAAGCTTATGGGATTCTCTTTTTATTAGCGGCCATTACTCTGTTTTTTCACGCAAATGCATAGCCTATAGAAATAGTGCAAAACATGAGTTAATGGGCTCTCATGAAGTGTTTGATTCGATTTTCAATTACATTTGCATTGATGTCAGAGTGATTAGAGGGACAATAGAGTGCAGAGTACCAGGCAGTCAGCAAGTTTGGTAGGCTACTAATGACCATAAGCAGCATCAGAGCTTGGAGAAGCCTAATTACCGGGACTAAACGGTCACGTGGAATATGACTGCCTTCATGACTCGTGACCGCCGGTGTAGTGGTAATACGTTCAGCGTAACAGCCCTAGTCTTTACAAGCCACACTAAATATGTATCTTCTTCCATTTTCTCTCTAGCTTATGTCCAGGTGGGTAGGCCATGGGCTGAGATCAGTAGGATTTCAGTTTAGGACAAGAAAATCTGCAGCTTAGGACAACTGAATATTATTATTATTTGTATTGTTTTACCTGCATATAATGGAATTTAAATAATCTCAAACTCTGAAGATTAGGAAAAAGTTTAGAAGATTCACATATTGCCATACGCTGGCAGCATCATTTCAAATGAAGACTTCCCCATAGCTTCAGAGAGCATCTTAAAGCCTGTTTTTCCAGATTGTCTGAAGACATACAGAGCTCCTCTATGATGTTCTGTTGCAAGAGGGTATTGGTTACCCCCATGTGGAGCTACCCTGTGCCTGAGATCTGACAGTTCCTCTTCCAAGACTCCACCTGTGAGCCAGTGAGAGCTACCCTAACCCCCACTACTGTCACACACCCATCCAAATGTCAGAGCTTATACTGAGCATAGTGACAGGGGTAACACTATGAAAGCAATGCTCGTCATAAATATAAATTACTACATTAATAACTGATGAGCTCTGATTTCAATAGTTCGTTGTACATGCAAATGATTTTAGAAAGGGGAAACATTGGACCAAGTGTTATGTGTCGTCCGAATTATAATTTTAAAACCAGGTTGCTGATCCGGTACCATTACTATACATTGTTTAAGACCCATCTCAATCCTGTTGGTGACCCCGGATTTGAATATGTTTGATTTGACTTCTATTAATTTATATAATCCGTAGAGCTCATAATTTGCATAAAGAGTTTCCTGTGAGAACCCTCTGTTGTTCTGAAGGCATTCAGTGAAAAAGAGATTGAATATTTCTACTTCATACACTTGGATCAAAGGTTATTGTCAGTGTTATATAATTTCATCCTGCTGTTAGTGACATTCCCAAAGCAGCATGTATAATGTGCTGTCATTGTATCATACTGAGCACCAAGCAGCATGTGAAATGTGTTGTCATTGTCTCGTACTGAGCATCAAGAAGCATGTCTAATGTGCTATCATTGCATTGTACTGAGCACCAAGCAGCATGTATAATGTGCTATCATTGTATCGTACTGAGCATCAAGTAGAATGTAGTTTTTGCTTTTATAGAAAATGTACAACCTCTTTTGTCTACGTGACAGTTTAGCAGATGTGTGGAAACATGGGCAGAACATATTGTAAAAGGCGATTGGTTTGTCTGTGCAGATTAAGATAGCCTGATGTTGATAGCACGAGAGTTTAACTTGTTATGGATAGGGGGCAGTATTTTCACGGCCGGATAAAAAACGTACCCGATTTAATCTGATTATTACTCCTGCACAGAAACTATAATATGCATATCATTATTAGATTTGGATAGAAACACTCCAAAGTTTCTAAAACTGTTTGAATGGTGTCTGTGAGTATAACAGAACTCCTTTGGCAGGCCAAAACCTGAGAAGATTCCAAACAGGAAGCGCCCTCTCTGACCATTTCTTGGCCTTCTTGATCATCTCTATCCAAAACAGGGGATCTCTGCTGTAACGTGACATTTTCTAATGCTCCCATAGGCTCTCAGAAGGCGCCAGAACGTTGAATGATGACTTTGCAGGCCATGGCTGAAAAACAGTAGCGCATTTGGTAAGTGGTCGATCTGAGAACAATGAGACTGGTGCGCGCGTGCACGAGACGACTCCATGTTTTAATTTTCAGTCTTTGAACGAATATTGTCGGAATATTATCGCTTTTTTACGAGAAAAATCGCATAAAAATTGATTTTAAACAGCGTTTGACATGCTTCAAAGTACGGTAATGGAATATTTTGAATTTTTTTGTCACGAAACACGCCGGGCGCGTCACCCTTCGTTACCCTTCGGATAGTGTCTTGAACGCACAACAAAACGCCGCTATTTGGATATAACTATGGATTATTTGGAACCAAACCAACATTTGTTATTGAAGTAGAAGTCCTGGGAGTGCATTCTGACAAAGAAAAGCAAAGGTAATCCAATTTTTCTTATAGTAAATCGGAGTTTGGTGAGTACCAAACTTGGTGGGTGTCAAAATAGCTAGCCCGTGATGGCGAGCTATCTACTCAGAATATTGCAAAATTTGCTTTCACCGAAAAGCTATTTTAAAATCGGACACGGCGATTGCATAAAGGAGTTCTGTATCTATAATTCTTAAAATAAATGTTATATTTTTTGTGAACGTTTATCGTGAGTAATTTAGTAAATTCACCAGAAGTGTTCGGTGGGAATGCTAGTTCTGAACGTCACATGCTAATGTAAAAAGCTGGTTTTTGATATAAATATGAACTTGATTGAACAAAACATGCATGTATTGTATAACATAATGTCCTAGGAGTGTCATCTGATGATGATCATCAAAGGTTAGTGCTGCATTTAGCTGTGGTTTTGTTTTTTGTGACATTATATGCTAGCTTGAAAAAATGGGTGTCTGATTATTTCTGGCTGGGTTCTCTGCTGACAAAATCTAATGTTTTGCTTACGCTGTAAAGCCTTTTTGAAATCGGACAGTGTGGTTAGATAAAGGAGAGTCTTGTCTTTAAAATGGTGTAAAATAGTCATATGTTTGAGAAAATGGAAGTTGTATTTCGCGCCACGCCTATTATTGGATATTGGAGCAGGTGTTCCGCTAGTGGAACGTCTAGATGTAAGAGAATAACTTCTTAGGGCTAGGGGGCAGTATTGAGAATTTTGAAAAAAATATGTGCCCATTTTTAACTGCCTCCTACACCAACTCAGAAGTTAGAATATGCATATTATTGTTCAGGTTTGGATAGAAAACACTCTGAATTTTCTAAAACTGTTTGAATGGTGTCTGTAAGTATAACAGAACTCATATGGCAGTCAAAACCCTGAGACAAATTCTGACAGGAAGTGGATACCTGATGTGTTGAATTACCTTTAAGCGTATGCCATTGAAACACACAGGGGCTTATTAATCTTTTAATCTACTGCATTAATCTTTTTCATCTACTGCATCTTGCCTATGCCACATATTCTTATTCATTCCTTTACACTTGTGTGTATAAGGTAGTTGTTGTGGAATTGTTAGATTACAAGTTAGATATTACTGCACGGTCGGAACTAGAAGCACAAGCATTTCGCTACACTCGCATTAACATCTGCTAACCATGTGTTTGTGACCAATAACATTTTGATTTGATTTGATTTAAAGAGATGGGTGCGGCTAAAGCTTAAGAGGGTGGGAACTCTGCTGAATGGGTGTAGACAAAGAAGAGCTCCCCAGTAGGTACCTTAACATTTAAAAGCCATTTTCTCAAAAGTGAGTTTACAAGTTGATGAACTTTCAAAGCAAAATTACTTTCTCATTTTTCCTCAAATGCAGTGCATTATATACCATTTTGTAGCTCTGAGTCTCTACTTTTATCCAATGTAAAAAGCAAGACAGAATTGAGTCGGTTATACATACACTACCATTCAAATGTGTGGGGTCACTTAGAAATGTCTTTGTTTTTGAAAAAAAAACATTTTTCGTCCATTAAAATAACATCAAATTGATCAGAAATACAGTGAAGACATTGTTAATGTTGTAAATGACTATTGTAGCTGGAAACGGCATATATCTACATAGTCGTACAGAAGCCCATTATCAGCAACCATAACTCCTGTCTTCCAATGGCACATTGTTTCAGCTAATCCAATTTTATCATTTTAAAAGGCTGGTTGATCATTAGAAAATCCTTTTGAAATTATGTTAGCATAGCTTAAAATTGTTCTTCTGATTGAAGAAGCAATAAAACCGATTTTCTTTAGACTCGTTGAGTGTCTGGAGCATCAGCATTTGTGGGGTCGATTACAGGCTCAAAATGGCCAGAAACAAAGCACTTTCTTCTGAAACTCATCAGTATATTTTTGTTCTGAGAAATTAAGGCTATTCCATGCGAGAAATTGCCAAGAAACTGAAGATCTCGTGCAACGCTGTGTACTACTCCCTTCACAGAACAGCGCAAACTGTCTCTAACCAGAATAGAAAGAGGAGTGGGAGGCCCCGGTACACACCTGAGCAAGAGGACAAGTACATTAGAGTGTCTAGTTTGAGAAACAGACACCTGACAAGTCCTCAACGGCAGCTTCATTAAATAGTACCCGTAAAACACCAGTCTCAACGTCAACAGTGAAGAGGCGACTCCGGGATGCTGGCCTTCTAGGCAGAGTTGCAAAGAAAAAGCCATATCTCAGACTGGCCAATAAAAAGCAAAGTTTAAGATGAGTAAAATAACACAGACACTGGACAGAGGAACTCTGCCTAGAAGGTCAGCATCCCAGAGCTGCCTCTTCACTGTTGACGTTGAGTCTGGTGTTTTCTCGCCACCGAGTCTAACAATTTACTCCCGTATATGACTGGTCTCTCTTTTCCCCATGATTTTACGTAACCACCGCACTACAATTCCTGTCACAGTATCCACAGAAGGTGGCGTCCCTCCCCGGTCAGGCGGCGCTCGGCGGTCATCGTCGCCAGCCTACTAGCTGCCACCGATCTATGTTTCTGTGTTGTTTGGTTTTGTCTGTCTAGATCTGCACCTGTTCCTTGTTTGTAATTAGTGTGGGGGTATTTAGTTTGTCCTTTTTGTTCAGGTATTCGTGTGGGATTGTTTTGTGTCTTTACGAAGGGCTGTTTGTATTTACGCTGCTTGTTAGTTCAGCGTTTTGGTGGAGCTGTCAATTTATTATTGCTGGTTTGCGCCCCGTTCGCTTTATTGTTTTGGAGCTGTGCTCCTGTCGGGTGTTTAGGCACACCCAGTATTACGACTGCCTATTTTTCCATACGGTGTCAATGAACAGGCTTCTACAGTCTGGGACCACTCCTAACACACACACACTATCCCAGATGTAGGTCTACCTCCTCCTCTTAATGAACAGGCTTCTACAGTCTGGGACCACTCCTAACACACACACACTATCCCAGATGTAAGTCTACCTCCTCCTCTTAATCAACAGGCTTCTACAGTCTGGGACCACTCCTAACACACACACACTATCCCAGATGTAAGTCTACCTCCTCCTCTTAATGAACAGGCTTCTACAGTCTGGGACCACTCCTAACACACACACACTATCCCAGATATAGGTCTACCTCCTCCTCTTAATGAACAGGCTTCTACAGTCTGTCCTCCATTAAGTCAGTTAACTAACGCTACACTTTTTCCTTCCTCTTCCCAGGCTGTGTCTTCGTCTGCTGCACACTACTTCTCATTCATCCCTTCTCCCGTTCTCATCCCTTCTCCCGTTCTCATCCCTTCTCCCGTTCTCATCCCTTCTCCCGTTCTCATCCCTTCTCCCGTTCTCATCCGCCCCCACATTCAAAATCCTGATTAGGGAGGAAACAGGACCGTTGTCACAGTCTTATAGTTGTTCTTGTCCACTATGGACCACACATACCATTCACACATACCATTCACACATACCATTCACACATACCATTCACACATACCACTCACACAACCTATTTTCTTTAAGGCTGTTGCTTGACTGAAATGTCGACATGGTTCCTACTGCTGTCTCTCCGCTTCAGTGTCTGTCTGTCTGTCTGTCTGTCTGTCTGTCTGTCTGTCTGTCTGTCTGTCTGTCTGTCTGTCTGTCTGTCTGTCTGTCTGTCTGTCTGTCTGTCTGTCTGTCTGTCTGTCTGTCTGTCTGTCTGTCTGTCTGTCTGTCTGTCTGCCTGCCTGCCTGCCTGCCTGCCTGCCTGCCTGCCTGCCTGCCTGCCTGCCTGCCTGCCTGCCTGTCTGTCTGTCTGTCTGTCGTTACACATCGCGCCACAAAAAATGTAGCCCTTGCAGAGCAGGGGGAACAAGGTCTCAAAACGAGTGACGTCACCGATTGAAACGCTATTAGCGTGCACCCCGCTAACTAGCTAGCCATTTCACACTGATTACACCCGACTTGAAAAAAATAGACATTTACACACTGTGAGATATTTGGCGAAATAGACTGACATGCCTATATCTTCCCCATAGTTCCAATATAATTTTTGTTGTTTACATTTTAACTACAAAACAACGTGAGCAGGTCTCACTGCCAACAATAGTGAAGCAGGCGTTGTGACGTTGAACAGTAAGCTGGGAATAGAACGTTCGGAAGGCGAGTTTGTGCCACGGTGCTCAATAGAACTAATAGGATGAAAAATGCACTAAAACAAGTCTTGTTTTTTTGCAATTACTTCAAAACAACGACAAGCAGCTGGGAAATATGGTCATATTATGAAACTGGGCTCCACGGCGGATGCAATGAACTAGTTTTTATCATAAAAGAACGTTGTTAAAAATGTAATGTGTCCAGCCTACTATCTACACAGATTTCAGAGCACTCTTGTCTGAGTGCACCAGAGAGCAGAATAATTACTGTACGAGAACTCAGCACCCGTTGAATATGGCCGGTGTCAGTAATCGTCGGATTAAAGCGTAATTAAATTGTTTCCAACAGCACATTTACAGTCACCAACGCTCTGGTTAACACAAAAACTGCCTTACCAGTTCGGGTAGGGCGAGTAAAATGGTCAGAGTGGTCTCATTTGTGTCTGGAAGTAGCTAGCCAACGTCAGCTTGGGTGCTTGACTGCCATTGTAAGGCCAGAACCGTCAAATCAACCCTTATCCTCAGCCCGATCATCCAGTGTGCGCTCTGAGAGCAAAACGGGCTGAATTTTCTCTGAATGGAAACACCATAATATTAATCACATTAATTAAGCCACATTTCTTAAAATCAATCCCATATACTATGTTAATAGAAAAACGTTTTTAAATTCTCTGGTAATGCCAATACGGAATACTATCAAATGCTTCGTAAAGATGCCCTCTGGTGGTCAAACTAGCAATAACTTGCAGTAACAGAAGAAATGGCTGAGAATTAAATGGTGTGCCACAGGATGCTGCAGCAGCACGCAAGGTGTGCCGCAGTATGACACTACTTTTAAATGAGGAACCAATGTATGCAGTTCTTAAGGAAGGTGTAACTAACAAATTGTTAGCCAACATAACGTATAACGTAACTTATTTGAAAAGTCACCTTTTTTTTTTTTTTTTTACTTTTGCAAATGGTAAGGTCTACAAACCTTTGTCCACTCTATTTATAAAATATTATTGTGATGGAAACAGAAAACTGTATTGAGATCAAATCTTTAATTGATGAGAAAATTTGCAGAATGTCAGCCAAAATCCATCTCCTTCCACTCACTACCAGCAGTCCTTGTATGAACTGCATCGTTAACAGGTCTGAGATGTTTAACAAAACGCCAATCAACTGAGGCTTTTCGGACAGGAAGAACGAGGGTTTGACAGGGAGAGTCTGGACAAGGCTCAATAGCTTGTCTTTCTACATCTGTCTTAGCTACCGAAACATGTGGCACCCTCACTAAAATGGGCTCCCAGTCTAGGACACTGGATCTAAATGTAAGAGGCGTCACTACAGTCCCTGGTTTGAATCCAGGCTGTATCACATCCGGCCGTGATTCCCACAGGGAGTCCCACAGGGCGGCGCACAATTGGCCCAGCTTTTGTCCAGTATTGGCCGAGGTAGGCCGTCATTGTAAATAAGAATTTGTTCTTAACTGACTTGCCTAGTTAAATTAAGATTCAATTAAAAAATGATACAACAAAGCCTGTTCTTTAGTCAATTTAACACCTAAAGCACAACATTGGGGCCCATTTTACATATCACTGCACAGTAACCTCTCTGGGGTATGGTGCCTGTCAGACAATTCTGTTCGTAATATCAATCAAATCAAATCAAATCAAATTTATTTATATAGCCCTTCGTACATCAGCTGAAATCTCAAAGTGCTGTACAGAAACCCAGCCTAAAACCCCAAACAGCAAGCAATGCATGTGAAAGAAGCACGGTGGCTGGGAAAAACTCCCTAGGAAAAACTCCTGAGAAAGGCCAAAAACCTAGGAAGAAACCTAGAGAGGAACCAGGCTATGAGGGGTGGCCAGTCCTCTTCTGGCTGTGCCGGGTGGATATTATAACAGAACATGGTCAAGATGTTAAAATGTTCGTAAATGACCAGCATGGTCAAATAATAATAATCATAGTAATTGTCGAGGGTGCAACAAGCACGTCCGGTGAACAGGTCAGGGTTCCGTAGCCGCAGGCAGAACAGTTGAAACTGGAGCAGCAGCATGGCCAGGTGGACTGGGGACAGCAAGGAGTCATCATGTCAGGTAGTCCTGAGGCATGGTCCTAGGGCTCAGGTCCTCCGAGAGAAAGAAAGAAAGAGAGAAAGAGAGAATTAGAGAGAGCATATTTACATTCACACAGGACACCGGATAAGACAAGAGAATACTCCAGATGTAACAGACTGACCCTAGCCCCCCGACACATAAACTACTGCAGCATAAATACTGGAGGCTGAGACAGGAGGGATCAGAAGACACTGTGGCCCCATCCGATGATACCCCCGGACAGGGCCAAACAGGCAGGATATAACCCCACCCACTTTGCCAAAGCACAGCCCCCACACCACTAGAGGGATATCTACAACCACCAACTTACCGTCCGAAGACAAGGCCGAGTATAGCCCACAAAGATCTCCGCCACGGCACAACCCAAGGGGGGGGCGCCAACCCAGACAGGAAGACCACGTCAGTGGCTCAACCTACTCAAGTGACGCACCCCTCCCATGGACGGCATGGAAGAACACCAGTAAGTCAGTGACTCAGCCCCTGTAAAAGGGTTAGAGGCAGAGAATCCCAGTGGGAAGAGGGGAACCGACAAGGCAGAGACAGCAAGGGCGGTTCGTTGCTCCAGCCTTTCCGTTCACCTTCACACTCCTGGGCCAGACTATACTTAATCATAGGACCTACTGAAGAGATAAGTCTTCAGTAAAGACTTAAAGGTTGAGACTGAGTCTGCGTCTCTCACATGGGTAGGCAGACCATTCCATAAAAATTGAGCTCTATAGGAGAAAGCCCTACCTCCAGCCGTTTGCTTAGAAATTCTAGGGACAATTAGGAGGCCTGCGTCTTGTGACCGTAGCGTACGTGTAGGTATGTACGGCAGGACCAAATCGGAAAGATAGGTAGGAGCAAGCCCATGTAATGCTTTGTAGGTTAGCAGTAAAACCTTGAAATCAGCCCTTGCCTTAACAGGAAGCCAGTGTAGGGAGGCTAGCACTGGAGTAATATGATCAAATTTTTTGGTTCTAGTCAGGATTCTAGCAGCCGTATTTAGCACTAACTGAAGTTTGTTTAGTGCTTTATCCGGGTAGCCGGAAAGTAGAGCATTGCAGTAGTCGAGCCTAGAAGTAACAAAAGCATGGATTAATTTTTCTGCGTCATTTTTGGACAGAAAGTTTCTGATTTTTGCAATGTTACGTAGATGGAAAAAAGCTGTCCTTGAAGCAGTCTTGATATGTTCTTCAAAAGAGAGATCAGGGTCCAGAGTAACGCCGAGGTCCTTCACAGTTTTATTTGAGACGACTGTACAACCATCCAGATTAATTGTCAGATTCAACAGAAGATCTCTTTGTTTCTTGGGACCTAGGACAAGCATCTCTGTTTTGTCCGAGTTTAAAAGTAGAAAATTTGGAGCCATCCACTTCCTTATGTCTGAAACACAGGCTTCTAGCGAGGGCAATTTTGGGGCTTCACCATGTTTCATTGAAATGTACAGCTGTGTGTCGTCCGCATAGCAGTGAAATTTAACATTATGTTTTCGAATGACATCCCCAAGAGGTAAAATATATAGTGAAAACAATAGTGGTCCTAGAACGGAACCTTGAGGAACACCGAAATTTACAATTGATTTGTCAGAGGACGAACCCTTCACAGAGACAAACTGATATCTTTCCAACAGATAAGATCTAAACCAGGCCAGAACTTGTCCATGTAGACCAATTTGGGTTTCCAATCTCTCCAAAAGAATGTGGTGATCGATGGTATCAAAAGCGGCACTAAGATCTAGGAGCATGAGGACAGATGCAGAGCCTCGGTCTGACGTCATTAAAAGGTCATTTACCACCTTCACAAGTGCAGTCTCAGTGCTATGATGGGGTCTAAAACCAGACTGAAGCGTTTCGTATACATTGTTTGTCTTCAGGAAGGTAGTGAGTTGCTGCCCAACAACTTTTTCTAACATTTTTGAGAGGAATGGAAGATTCGATATAGGCCGATAGTTTTTTATAATTTCTGGGTCAAGATTCGGCTTTTTCAAGAGAGGCTTTATTACTGCCACTTTTAGTGAGCTTGGTACACATCCGGTGGATAGAGAGCCGTTTATTATGTTCAACATAGAAGGGCCAAGCACAGGAAGCAGCTCTTTCAGTAGTTTAGTTGGAATATGGTCCAGTATGCAGCTTGAGGGTTTGGAGGCCATGATTATTTTCATCATTATGTCAAGAGATATAGTACTAAAACACTTTAGTATCTCCCTTGATCCTAGGTCCTGGCAGAGTTGTGCAGACTCAGGACAATGGAGCCCTGGAGGAATACCCAGATTTAAAGAGGAGTCCGTAATTTGCTTTCTAATGATCATGATCTTTTCCTCAAAGAAGTTCATAAATTTATTACTGCTGAAGTGAAAGCCATCCTCCATTTGCGAATGCTGCTTTTTAGTTAGCTTTGCGACAGTGTCAAAAATAAATTTCGGATTGTTCTTATTTTCCTCAATTAAGTTGGAAAAATAGGATGATCGTGCAGCAGTGAGGGCTCTTCGATACTGCACGGTACTGTCTTTCCAAGCTAGTCGGAAGACTTCCAGTTTAGTGTGGCACCATTTCCGTTCCAATTTTCTGGAAGCTTGCTTCAGAGCTCGTGTATTTTCTGTATACCAGGGAGCTAGTTTCTTATGACAGATGTTTTTAATTTTTAGGGGTGCAACTGCATCTAGGGTATTGCGCAAGGTTAAATTGAGTTCCTCGGTTAGGTGGTTAACTGATTCTTGTCCTCTGACATCCTTGGGTAGGCAGAGGGAGTCTGGAAGGGCATCAAGGAATCTTTGGGTTGTCTGAGAATTTATAGCACGACTTTTAATCTTCCTTGGTTGGGGTCTGAGCAGATTATTTGTTGCAATTGTAAACGCAATAAAATGGTGGTCCGATAATCCAGGATTATGAGGAAAAACATTAAGATCCACAACATTTATTCCATGGGACAAAACTAGGTCCAGAGTATGACTGTGGCAGTGAGTAGGTCCAGAGACATGTTGGACAAAACCCACTGAGTCGATGATGGCTCCGAAAGCCTTTTGGAGTGGGTCTGTGGACTTTTCCATGTGAATGTTAAAGTCACCAAAAATTAGAATATTATCTGCTATGACTACAAGATCCGATAGGAATTCAGGGAACTCAGTAAGGAACACTGCATATGGCCCAGGAGGCCTGTAAACAGTAGCTATAAAAAGTGATTGAGTAGGCTGCATAGATTTCATGACTAGAAGCTCAAAAGACGAAAACGTCATTGTTTTTTTTTTTGTAAATTGAAATTTGCTATCGTAAATGTTAGCAACACCTCCGCCTTTGCCGGATGCACGGGGGGTATGGTCACTAGTGTAACCAGGGGGTGAGGCCTCATTTAACACAGTAAATTCATCAGGCTTAAGCCATGTTTCAGTCAGGCCAATCACATCAAGATTATGATCAGTGATTAGTTCATTGACTATAACTGCCTTGGAAGTGAGGGATCTAACATTAAGTAACCCAATTTTGAGATGTGAAGTATCACAATCTCTTTCAATAATGGCAGGAATGGAGGAGGTCTTTATACTAGTAAGATTACTGAAGCGAACACCGCCATTTTTAATTTTGCCCAACCTAGATCGAGGCACAGACACGGTCTCAATGGGGAAAGTTGAGCTGACTACGCTAACTGTGCTAGTGGCAGACTCCACTAAGCTGGCAGGCTGGCTAACAGCCTGTTGCCTGGCCTGCACCCTATTTCATTGTGGAGCTAGAGGAGTTTGAGCCCTGTCTATGTTCGTAGATAAGATGAGAGCACCCCTCCAGCTAGGATGGAGTCCGTCACTCCTCAGCAGGCCAGGCTTGGTCCTGTTTGTGGGTGAATCCCAGAAAGAGGGCCAGTTATCTACAATTTCTATCTTTTGGGAGGGGCAGAAAACAGTTTTCATCCAGCGATTGAGTTGTGAGACTCTGCTGTAGAGCTCATCACTCCCCCTAACTGGGAGGGGGCCAGAGACAATTAATCGATGCCGACACATCTTTCTAGCTGATTTACATGCTGAAGCTATGTTGCGCTTGGTGACCTCTGACTGTTTCATCCTAACATCGTTGGTGCCGACCTGGATAACAATATCTCTATACTCTCTACACTCGCCAGTTTTAGCTTTAGCCAGCACCGTCTTTAGATTAGCCTTAACGTCGGTAGCCCTGCCCCCTGGTAAACAGTGTATGATCGCTGGATGATTAGTTTTAAGTCTAATACTGCGGGTAATGGAGTCGCCAATGACTAGGGTTTTCAATTTGTCAGAGCTAATGGTGGGAGCCGTCGGCGTCTCAGACCCCATAACGGGAGGAGCAGAGACCAGAGAAGTATCGGCCTCCGACTCCGACTCGCTTAACGGGGAGAACCGGTTGAAAGTTTCTGTCGGCTGAATAAGCGACACCGGTTGAGCATTCCTACAGCGTTTCCCTCCAGACGCCATGAGAAAGATGTCCGGCTGCGGGGACCGTGCGAGGGGGTTTATACTAACGTTACTATCTGTACTTGCTGGTGGCACAGACGCTGTTTCATCCTTTCCTACACTGAAATGACCCTTGCCTAACGATTGCGTCTGAAGCTGGGCTTGCAGCACAGCTATCCTTGCCGTAAGGCGATCGTTCTCCTGTATATTATGAGTACAACGACTGCAATTAGAAGGCATCATGTTAATGTTACTTAGCTTCGGCTGTTTGAAGTCCTGACGAACCATGTCCAGATAAAACCTCCGGGGTAGGAAAGTTGAATGAAAAAAAAAGTTGAGTGAGGGAAAAAGTAAAAATATACGGTAATGAAAAAGTAAAAACCGTCAGGTAGCAAAGTAAAAACGGCAACAAAAACGCACAGCAGCGTAAACAAGTCTTGTCAATGGTGAGTTCTGGGTCTGTGACATAAAACTGCCTTTCTGTTTCCAACAACTGCAAGCAGTTGAGAAAATGTGTCAATAGGGTCTGTTTCATTCTGGACCCATCAATATCCTGTATGTACCATGCATAGTAGCCAATCACAAGTAATCACCAATTTACAGAGAAGATATCTACCTGACAGGTCGCTCCTACCAGGTGGCGTGGCAAGAATCTGTCTCCGCACCACGTGCTCTCACCACTGGTGTCCCCCAGGGCTCTTGTCTAGGCCCTCTCCTATTCTCGCTATACACCAAGTCACTTGGCTCTGTCATATCCTCACATGGTCTCTCCTATCATTGCTATGCAGACGACACACAATTCATCTTCTCCTTTCCCCCTTCTGATAACCAGGTGGCGAATCGCATCTCTGAATGTCTGGCAGACATATCAGTGTGGATGACGGATCACCACCTCAAGCTGAACCTCGGCAAGACGGAGCTGCTCTTCCTCCCGGGGAAGGACCGCCCGTTCCATGATCTCGCCATCACGGTTGACAACTCCATTGTGTCCTCCTCCCAGAGTGCTAAGAACCTTGGCGTAACCCTGGACAACACCCTGTCGTTCTCCACTAACATCAAGGCGGTGACCCGATCCTGTAGGTTCATGCTCTACAACATTCGCAGAGTACGACCCTGCCTCACACAGGAAGCGGCGCAGGTCCTAATCCAGGCACTTGTCATCTCCCGTCTGGATTACTGCAACTCGCTGTTGGCTGGGCTCCCTGCCTGTGCCATTAAACCCCTACAACTCATCCAGAACGCCGCAGCCCGTCTGGTGTTCAACCTTCCCAAGTTCTCTCATGTCACCCCGCTCCTCCGCTCTCTCCACTGGCTTCCAGTTGAAGCTCGCATCCGCTACAAGACCATGGTGCTTGCCTACGGAGCTGTGAGGGGAACGGCACCTCCGTACCTTCAGGCTCTGATCAGGCCCTACACCCAAACGAGGGCACTGCGTTCATCCACCTCTGGCCTGCTGGCCCCCCTACCTCTGCGGAAGCACAGTTCCCGCTCAGCCCAGTCAAAACTGTTCGCTGCTCTGGCACCCCTATGGTGGAACAAGCTCCCTCACGACGCCAGGACAGCGGAGTCAATCACCACCTTCCGGAGACACCTGAAACCCCACCTCTTTAAGGAATACCTAGGATAGGATAAAGTAATCCTTGTAACCCCCCCTCCCCTTAAAAGATTTAGATGCACTATTGTAAAGTGGTTGTTCCACTGGATATCATAAGGTGAATGCACCAATTTGTAAGTCGCTCTGGATAAGAGCGTCTGCTAAATGACTTAAATGTAAATGTAAAAATGTTGACATAAATACAGGACAACATGCAGAAGAAATCAATTGATGGTTTATGCATGTGTTATAAACTTTAACAAGTAGGGGCATCGTGAGCAACTATTTCATAGTCACTCCCTAGGCTCCTACAATACTGACTGATTCATTTGACATGGGAGGTTTGGACATAGATTTAGAATTGATGACAGACATTACAGCGCCAGTATCTACTAGAAAATCGATTCACTCACCATTGACAAAGGGATGAACCATCGGCTCCTCACGGCATTTTGAAATGACTTGAAATGCTGTCCAAGGCTGTCAACAGTCTCTACCTCGAACATTCAGACACAAACACACGAAACACTAGTGTTTAATTTGAATCTTCCTTCCTTACATATCAAATTAGAGTTTTTTTATTTTTATTTCATTTATTATTCTATGTAATTTAAAATGTTATACCCACATGGTAGTTATGCAAATGTCCCATGTAGGTTTAAATGTATAGTTGGTTTCCCAATCATTTCCAACTATTTTACCAGGACACTGATTAACTTCTTGAGGCTACCTGGGACGTTAGCGTGCCACCTGTGGCGCACCCTATCAACAGCAGGTGCATTTCAAGAGCGGCAAATTTGAAACCAAATAAATGTACAAATTCAAATTTCTCAAACATACAACTAACTTACAGCCTTTGAAAGATAAACATCTTCTTAATCTAACCACGTTTACCGATTTCAAAAAGGTTTTACGGGGAAAGCATAAAGTTAGGTTATGTTAGGAGAGTACATTGACAATAGCTGTGTGCAATGCATTGTCGATTCAAAGACATGCGTCACCAAAACCATACAATCAGCTAAAATTATGCACTAACCTTTTACAATCTCCATCAGATGACACTCCTAGGACATTTTGTTAGACAATGCATGCATTTTTAGTTCTATCAAGTTCATATTTATATCTAAAAACAGTGTTTTACTATGGCGTTGATGTTCAGGAAATCGTTTCCCTCCAATACCGGCAGTCAAGTCATGACGACAAAATAATTAATTAATATTAGAAAACATTGCTAAAATATTATATTGTCATTCAAAGAATTATAGATTTACATCTCTTGAACGCAATGGACTTGTCAGATTTTAAATTAACCTTACTGGGAAATCACACTTTGCAATAATCTGAGCACTGCGCCAGAAAAATACGCATCGCGATACAGACTAACCGCCATGTTGGAGGAATCTAAAATCGAAAATACTATATAAATAATCCATTACCTTTGATTCTCTTCATCAGATGTCACTTCCAAAGAGTCCCAGGTCCATAACGAATGTATTTTTGTTCAAAAAAGCTCATCATTTATGTCGAAAAACCTCCGTGTTGTAGCGCATGATCTAAGCCAGCCGGACTTCACTTCACTTCAAGAACGAAAAAATATATTTCCGTTCGTTCAAACATGTCAAACGTTGTATCGCATAAATCATTAGGGCCTTTTTTAACCAGAACATGAATAAAATTCAAGGCGGACCATTGGGTTTTCTTTTAAAACGTTTCGGAATGAGAGTACCCACCATCAAATCGCGCGCCAGGGTGAATGATGGACCATCACGTTCCATGGCTCTTATTCGGTCAGATCTCACTGTAGAACACTCAAAACACTTTGTAAAGGCTGGGGACATCTTGTGGAAGCAATAGGAAGTGCCAGAATATTCCTAACCCCCTTTGTTTTTCAATGGCATAGGCTCAAAGTCAATTCAACACATCAGGTATCCACTTCCTGTCAGAATCTGTCTCAGGGTTTTGCCTGCCAAATGAGTTCTGTTATACTCACAGACACCATTCAAACAGTTTTTGAAACTTTAGGGTGTTTTCTATCCATATATAATAAGTATATGCATATTGTAGTTACTGGGTAGGTGTAGGAGGCATTTAAAAATGGGCACATCTTTTTTCAAAAAAGTCTCAATACTGCCACCTATACCTTAACAGGTTAATAAATTTTATTTTGCAATGTTTTTCTAACCTGCAGGAATATTTTTGCCTTGTACCTCAGGACCATGTCCTGGAATCACATAGCTCATGGATTGACATCTTACGATGGTAAGCCATGTCATATTTCTTCAGGACTTTGCCCTTGTATCTCTGTAGTACATCAGTATGTTATTCTGGAATCGCTTTCATCAGGACTCTGTCCTGGTATCTCTGTAGTACCTCAGTATCTGATTCTGGAATCACTTTCATGAGGACTCTGTCCTGGTATCTCTAACACGCGACCTATTCCTACAACAGGATTTTATAAACGCTCTTAGAACAGGATATTAAAAGTTACCAAAACTTTTTCCGATTGGAAGCTGCGTTTAAGAAAATCAGTGTCACCCTTAACTCTGCATGTTCGAGACGGGGTATCCACTAACTGACGCTCCCTGCCAGTCTTCTCCGCTTCATCAGAGTGTGGGCACCCTGAGCCACGTCTACTGTAGCCCCTGCGTGCAGTGAACATCGGTCACCTCGGGGACGATCAGCAAGCGGAGTTAGCTTCTCACTTCTGACAGCAAATTGTGAGAGACTGTAAATTCTTCAAAAAAACAATCTTATTATAAGATTTGCAAAAATGAAGCAATCAACCATTATCAAGAATGGTTCAGAGTTGAAAGCGGAAAAAACGTAGTCGGGTCTCTGCTTTTATAGAAAAAGTACAACCTCTTTTGTCTACGTGACAGTTTAGCAGATGTGTGGAAACATGGGCGGACATAGTGTATAAGGTGATTGGTTTGTCTTTGTAGATTAAGATAGCCCGATGTTGATAGCACGAGAGTTCAACCGTATAACTGTGTTTTGTCACAGTTCACACTATAATGTGCTCCTTCCTGCAAGGTTCCACACAGCTGATTTTCTGTAGATGGTAAACCCACGGGATGTTACATGCTGCAGCCGCACCCAATCAGACCTTAGCTATACACTAAGTCGCATGACTAAGTCCCACAAAGACAAGTTTGTATCAGGTTAGAAAAAAACACTATCATATAACAAGAGACTATTCTTTAATCACTAAAACAGGGGATAGCATGACTAATTATGTACTTTTACACAACAGGTGGCTTATGGTAGAGAAATTAACATTAAATTATCTGGGAACAGCTCTGGTGGACATACCAGCAGTCAGTATGCCAATTGCAAGCTCTCTCAAAACTTGAGAAATATGTGGCATTGTGTTGTATGAGAAAACTGCACATTTTTGAGTGTCCTTTTATTGTCCCCAACACAAGGTGAACCTGTCTAATGATCATGCTGTTTCATCAGCTTCTTGATATGCCATACCTGTCAGGTGGATGGATTATCTTGGCAAAGGAGAAATGCTCACTAACAGGAATGTAAACACATTTGTGGACAAAATTTCAGAGAAATAGTGTCACAACGTCCACAGAAGGTGGCGCCTCTCCTCGGTCGGGCGGTGCTCGGCGTTCGTCGTCGCCGGCCTACTAGCTGCCACCGATCTGTGTTTCAGTGTCTGTTAGTTATGTCTGTTTTTTGATTGCACCTGTTTCGTGTTTGTCATTAGTGGGGGGGTATTTAGTCTGTCTGTGTTTAGTTAGGATTCGTGCGGGATTGTTCTTTGTTACGTGTGGTGTTATATTGTTTGGGTTACGACTTATTGTATAGGCAGTAGGGTTGCCGGGCTGCGCCCCGTCTGCCCTTTTTAGCGGAGCTTCTTTTAGTCTTTTTGACTGTTGTGCTCCCAGCCGCATATGGATTTTGCCTTTGGATTTATTAAATGAAGTTTGTTCCAACGGACCTCAGTCTCCTGCGCTTGACTCACCCTAAAACAGTTCTACCCGCTCGTGACAAATGGGCTTTTGTGTGTATGGAACATTTCTGGGATCTTTTATTTCAGCTCATGAAACATGTGACCAACACTTTACATGATGTGTTTATATTTTTTTCAATATAGAAAGCTTAGCCATCATTTCCTTTTGAAAATGTAATATGCAGGTTGCCGAAGGAAATTGCATAGCAAATATGCTGATGTGGGGTTATTAAGGCACACATATTCTGCTAGTTTAGCAATCCTTCATTTCATATGTCAACGAGTGGCATTCCGTGTAGGAGGGCAAATGTTCAGCCCTTTTTAGAACACAAACTGTTGTCAAAAACTCTGCGGATCCCTGAATATCGTTTATTGATAAAAAAATGTATGTTCAAGACTGCAAAGTATAAGGCGTTATTTTATTCCCTTTCTATTTCTCTCCCAATTAACCTCACTCCAACTCCCTACCCTCTCTCCAATACCCTACCCTCTCTCCAGCTCCATTCTCTCTCTCCAGCTCTCTTCTCTCTCTCCACCTCCCTTCTCTCTCTCCACCTCCCTTCTCTCTCTCCAGCTCCCTTCTCCACTCTCCAGTTCCCATCTCTCTCTCCAGCTTCCACCTCTCACTCCAACCCCCATCTCTCTCTCCAGCTCCCAGCTCTCTCTCCAGGTCCAAGCTCTCTCTCCATCTACCATATCTCTCCAGCTCCCAGCTCTCTCTCCAGGCCCCAGCTCTCTCTCCATTTACCATATGGGGCGGCAGGTAGCCTAGTGGTTAGAGCATTGGACTAGTAACTGAAAGGTTGCAAGATCGAATCCCTGAGCTGATGAGGTAAAAATCTGTCATTCTGCACCTGAACAAGGCAGTTAACCTGCTGTTCCTAGGCTGTTATTGAAAATAAGAATTTGTTCTTAACTGACTTGCCTAGTTAAATAAAGGAAAAATACAAATATCTCTCCAGCTTCTTTCCTGTCATTGTGATGGCCTCCTACATCTCCCATTCCCTCAATTAAAACAGGTCCCAGTGTTACCTATACATTGGCGTGTGAATCTAACAGTCACCAAATTGGCCTTGGAAATCACAGTCTAGAGTGGAGCCAGTGAGTCTGGACCTTCCCCTCCCATTGCTTCTTTAGAACCATATCTAATGTATCTTCTCTCCCCTAGTAAGGCTGTTAATTAAAACCTGTTGAGGCCAGGGGGCAGGATCTAATCCCGGTATTGGGATTCATTGTCATGTGACCATGGCGGGGAATTCAAAACTGCAAGAGTAATCATTTCAAATAATCAACTATTTTCCTCCATTTGAAAGATATATCTCCTAAATCTAACCACGCTGTCCGATTTTCAGAGGCATTACGGAGAATGCATAAAGTTAGGTTATGTGAGGAGAGTACATTGACAATAGCTGCGTGTAATGTTTAGCCAATTCAAAGAAGGGCATCAACAGACAGAAAACTAGCTAGAATTATGCACTTACCTTTGACAATCTGCATCAGATGACACTCATAGGACATTATGTTATACAATACATGCATTTTTAGTTCCATCAAGTTCATATTTATATCCAAAAACAGCATTTACAGTCGCGGTGAAATTCAGAATTTTTTTCGGCTCGAATGCACCCAGTGAATCCAGCATTACAAATCACGGAATTACTATTCGAAAACATTGGTAAATTATAATATTGTCATTCAAAGAATAATATATTATCATCTCGTAATTGCTACCGAATGGCCAGATCTCAAAATAACTTTACTGGGAAATCACATTTTGCATAAACTGGGTACTATGCTAACAACAATAAGCTATATGCTAAGCTAAGCTAAGCTATACCGTTAGCATTAGCATCATCTAATATCGATAATAACATTCTAAATATCCCCTTACCTTTGATTATCTCCATCAGAAGGCGCTGCCAGAGATCCCAGGTCCAGAACAAATGTGGTTTCTTTTGACAAAGTTCATAATTTATGTCCAAATAGTTAGCGTTCAGTAGGCTCCCACAAAATGAGGTGGGCAGTGTAAAGTCACGTCGAAAAGCTAAAGAAAACCTAGTAAATAATCTATTTACGTTTGTTTAAACATGTCAAACGTTGTTTAGCATTAATCTTTTGGTCCATTTTTAACGTGAAACATCAGTAAACATCGGTAATATTTTCACACAACCTATCAAGTGTCTATAATAAACGATAATGACAAAGACACTCTTCTCAGATTCATGCGCAGGCGCAAAAAATGAAGTGATGACGTGTCAACTTGTAAGCTTTCTAATTCGGTCTGTATTCATGACAGATGCTTCCAACAACTTTCTAAAGATCGTTGACATCTAGTGGAAGCCGTAGGAGTTGCGAACTGAATCCTTTCTCACTGTGGTATCTTTAAAACAATGACACTAAATAGTACAGTCACAAAATTCTCATTTTTTTAAATCTATTTTTCACAGGTTTTTGCCTGCAATATGAGTTTTGTTATACTTACAGACACCATTCAAACTGTTTTAGAAAATTCAGAGTGTTTTCTATCCAAACCTAAACAATAATATGCATATTCTAGCTTCTGAGTTGGTGTAGGAGGCAGTTAAAAATGCGCACATATTTTTTTCCAAAATTCTCAATACTGCCCCCTAGCCCGTAGAGGTTAACTTCTTACGGATCAAATCCCTTTAGCGGGATCGATTTGACAACAGCCAGCGAAAGTGCAGGGCGCCAAATTCAAAACAGCAAAAATCTCATAATTAAAATTCCTCAAACATACAAGTATTATGCACCATTTTAAAGATAAGATTATCATTAATCCAACCACAGTGTCCGATTTAAAAAAAGGCTTTACAGGGAAAGCATAGTACTAGATTATGTTAGGACAGCACCTAGACAAGAAAAACCACACAGCCATTTTCCAAGCAAGGAGAGGCGTCACAAAAACCAGAAATACAGCTAAAATTAATCACTAACCTTTGATGATCTTCATCAGATGGCACTCATAGGCCTTCATGTTACACAATACATGTATGTTTTGATCGATAAAGTTCATATTTATATCCAAAAATCTCATTTTACATTGGCGCATTATGTTTTGCCTCCAAAACCTCCGGTGACTTTGCAGAGAGCCACATCAATTTACAGAAATACTTATCATAAACTTTGATAAAATATACAAGTGTTATGCACAGAATTAAAGATACACTGCTCCTTAATGCAACCGCTCTGTCAGATTTCAAAAAAGCTTCACCGCGAAAGCACACTTTGCAATAATCTGAGTACAGCGTTCAGACACCAAAAGAAGCTATACAGATACCCGCCATGTTGTGCAGTCAACAGAAGCCAGAAAAAGCGTTATAAATATACACTTACCTTTGATGATCTTCATCAGAATGCACTCCCAGAAATCCCAGTTCCACAGTAAATGTTTGTTTTGTTCGATAAAGTTAATCTTTATGTCCAAATACATCCATTTTGTTCGCGCGTTAGGTTCACTATTCCAAATGCAAGGCGCATGCTTACTAAGTCCAGACGAAAAGTTTAAAAAGTTATACTACAGTTTGTAGAAACATGTCAAATGATGTATAGAATAAATCTTTAGGATGTTTTTATCATAAATCTTCAATAAAATTCCAACCGGACAATTCCTTTCTCTTTCGGAATGAAGATGAAATCAGCTCGCTCCCAAAGCCACGCGCGTTACTGAGCTCATGCCTTTTTTTCAAATACCTGACTCCGTATGCTCTTATTCTCTCCCCATTCACAGTAGAAGCATGTTCTAAAGACTGTTGACATCTAGTGGAAGCCTTAGGAAGTGCAATGTGACCCCGCAGACACTGTATATTGGATAGGGAATCACTTGAAAAACTACAAGCTCAGATTTCCCACTTCCTGGTTGGATTTTTCTCAGGTTTTCACCTGCCATATTAGTTCTGTTATACTCACAGACATCATTCAAACAGTTTTAGAAATGTCAGAGTGTTTCCTATCCAAATCTACTAATAATATGCACATCCTAGCTTCTGGGCCTGAATAGCAGGCAGTTTACTCTGGCCACGCTTTTCATCGGGACGTGAAAATACTGCCCCCTATCCAAACACACCAACTGAGTGATCACTCTCCCACTTCGGGTAGTGAGCCGTAGTGAGTAGTGAGCCGCTTCACTAATGTGATGGATGGATGGATATGTAAATTCTCAGGCCGTTGTAGTCCAGCTTTATTTTGACCTAGAATTAAACACAACAACAACAACAGGAAGAACAACAACAACAGGATGAACAACAACAATAACAGGAACAACAACAATAACAGGAACAACAAAAACAGAAAGAAGAACAACAGGAAGAAGAACAACAACAGGAACAACAACAACAACAACAACAGGATGAACAACAACAACAACAGGAAGAACAACAGGAAGAACAACAGGAAAAACAACAACAAAAGGAAGAACAACATGAAGAACAGGAGTGTTGTTGGTTGATGTGGTGAAAGGCTTCTGTTGTTGGCTCCATGCCTAGAGTTGTCTTACTGTGTTTTTAAATTTCTCATTAAACTAGTACTGGTACATAGACCTTAAAACTGCTTTTTTTCCTGACTTGGCCCTTGTACTTCCTCTGTACCAAATGTAGAATATATTCAAGATATTCAAACTAGTCAAAAAGTATTACATTTCTTTCTGTCTTATTTTCCAATAGATAATCACAGGACAGGATGTACAGGAGATCAAGTGGGTAGTTATGCATTGTAATACTGTTGACACTGTTTTTGTCTACTGGAAATTAGCTTTGTAACTAACTCTGGTACTCTAACAAATCTATTCTGTTCATCACTGTGCATGTTCACTGTTAGATGAATTATAGATGGAAATAAATTATAGCTGCTTACACAACCTTTGCTGAATATGTTGGAAAAATAAATAATATCCATTATCCATGTGGTTCCTCTCTGCAGTAATGTATGCAGAGCTGAGCTGAGCTGTATGGAGCAGAGCAGAGCTGTATGGAGCAGAGCAGAGCTGTATGGAGCGGAGCAGAGCAGAGCTGTATGGAGCAGAGCAGAGTTGTATGGAGCAGAGCAGAGCTGTATGGAGCGGAGCAGAGCAGAGCTGTATGGAGCAGAGCTGTATGGAGCAGAGCAGAGCTGTATGGAGCAGAGCAGAGCTGTATGGAGCAGAGCAGAGCTGTATGGAGCAGAGCAGAGCTGTATGGAGCGGAGCAGAGCTGTATGGAGCGGAGCAGAGCAGAGCTGTATGGAGCGGAGCAGAGCAGAGCTGTATGGAGCAGAGCTGTAAAGAGTAGAGCAGAGCTGAGCTGTAAAGAGTAGAGCTGAATGGAGCAGAACAGAGCTGAATGGTGCAGAGCAGAGCTGTATGGAGCAGAGCTGTATGGAGCAGAGCAGAGCTGTATGGAGCAGACCTGAGCAGAGCTGCATGGAGCAGAGTTGAGCTGTAAAGAGCAGAGCTGAGCTGTAAAGAGTAGAGCAGAGCTGAGCTGTAAAGAGCAGAGCTGAATGGAGCAGAGCTGTATGGAGCAGAGCAGAGTTGTATGGAGCAGAGCAGAGCTGTATGGAGCGGAGCAGAGCAGAGCTGTATGGAGCAGAGCTGTATGGAGCAGAGCAGAGCTGTATGGAGCAGAGCAGAGCTGTATGAAGCAGAGCAGAGCTGTATGGAGCGGAGCAGAGCTGTATGGAGCGGAGCAGAGCAGAGCTGTATGGAGCGGAGCAGAGCAGAGCTGTATGGAGCAGAGCTGTAAAGAGTAGAGCAGAGCTGAGCTGTAAAGAGCAGAGCTGAATGGAGCAGAGCAGAGCTGAATGGTGCAGAGCAGAGCTGTATGGAGCAGAGCTGTATGGAGCAGAGTTGAGCTGTATGGAGCAGACCTGAGCAGAGCTGCATGGAGCAGAGTTGATCTGTAAAGAGCAGAGCTGAGCTGTAAAGAGTAGAGCAGAGCTGAGCTGTAAAGAGCAGAGCTGAATGGAGCAGAGTTGAATGGAGCAGAGCTGAATGGAGCAGAGCAAAGCTGAATGGAGCTGAGCTGAGCTGAGTTGTATGGAGCAGAGCAGTACAGCTGAGCTGAATGGAGCAGAGCTGAGCTTTACAGAGCAGAGCTGAATGGAGCAGAGCAGAGTAGAGCTGAGCTGAATGGAGTAGATCTGGACTGGAGCCCATGAAGTCAGTGCCTCAGCTCCATCCATCCCTCCCCCTCCTCCCCTCCTCCAGACCCCCCCAAACCCGCACCTCCATGCAGCCCCATGCAGTGCATTCTGAGTGGGGCCCAGGTTACTGCCAGTCACCGCGTCTGGCACGGCCTGGCACCTTTTCTGTCCCAGCTGTCACTGAGCCTGACGTTTTGGTCCTGTGCCACCCTAACCCCGTCCCTCAACCTCCTGTCCTTCCTCCCGTCGCTCCTTCCTGCCTCTGTCTCTCTCGCACGATGGCTCAAACGCTACACTTACCCCAGAGCTGTGTCGTCTACTTCCGCCTCTATAACCTTTCACCCCCTCCTCTATTATGCTTCCGTGACTGTGTCATGTGACCACACTGTGTGGGTAGGGGTGGGTTTAAGTCTGAGCCTAGATATACAGGGATGAGAAGAGATGGAGGGAGTGAGCGAGAGAGGAAGGGAGGAGTGAGGAGGGACAGAAGGAAAATGCAGAAATACCCTCTGTGAACAGGTTCTGTCATCAGCGGGGGGCGAGAGAGAGAGAGAGAGAGAGAGAGAGAGAGAGAGAGAGAGAGAGAGAGAGAGAGAATGTACAGGTGCTAACAGAAGGGTCTTTTAGATCAGTCTCCAAATCGAGGGTTTAATTTTGATTTTGATTCTGGTCGACGCTAACAGTATGTTGTTGTCATGGGAGACGCTAACAGTCTCTAGTTGTCATGGGAACGGAGCTAGCTGGTAATTCCGCCTCACACTCAAATCTCCCTTAGTAAGACAAAACTGTCAGATGACTGCCAGAGAGAGAGAGAGAGAGAGAGAGAGAGAGAGGATATACAACAGACTACACTGCAGCACACCACACAGACAGAGGAGAGAGCGAGAGAGGGGTGGGGGGCTGATATATAACAACAGACTACCACACAGACAGAGGAGGGAGAGGGCTGATATACAACAAACTTCACTGCAGCACACGACACAGACGGGGGGGGTGGTACAATACCTAAGACATCCTCTAGAGATGAACAAACAGTGTATATATATATATATATATGTATATATATATATATATATATATATATATATATATATATATATATAGTGGACTCTCTTTGAGACTGGGTAGCTCTTACTGCCTCTATAATGATGCAATTTATTTGTCCCACTCTATATCACATATGTAAGTCGTGAACAGATAAGTGTTTCGGCGTAAGGGAACAGGGAGTCTTGTCTCTAATCCTCCTAAGTTATGTGCTCCAAACCTCCAGCCAGCCAGCCAGTTATCCATCTAGCCAGCCAACTAGCCAGCTGTCCAGCCAACCAGTCAGCTATCAATCTTGCCAGCCGTCCATCTAGCCAGCCAGCCATCCATCTAGCTAGCCAGCTAACCAGTCATCCAGCCAGCCAGATATCCATCTAGCCAGCCAGCCATACCAGAGAGCCGCTGGTGCCACTTAAGAATCATGGGAAAAGAATGTTCTCATCTCTTTTATTTCCTGATCACATCACTTTAGAGGAAATGGAAGAATGCTGGGTAGATGCCAGCCAGGCCAGTGCTGCAGAGCCCCGGAGAGGGGACAGGGGGGATGAGATGAAGACCGTAGGGACTGAGGGGTTGGCAGCGGGCACCGTGATTCATCAGACAGAGGGCTAGTCATTGGGTCTAGAGATGGGGGATGTAGGGATGGATGAAGAGAGAGAGGGGGTGGAGGGAGGGATGGAGAGAGGGGGGGGGTGGAGGGAGGGAGGAGATGGAGAGAGAGAGGGAGGAAAGGGATTAAGGGAGGGAGGGAGAAGGAGAGGGAGAAGGAGAGGGTGGAGGTAGGGATGAGAGAGAGTGAGGGGGTGGAGGGAGGGATGGAGAGAGAGAGGGGGGGTGGAGGGAGGGATGGATGGAGAAGGAGAGGGAGAGGGAGGGGGTGGAGGTAGGGATGAGAGAGCATGAGGGGGTGGAGGTAGGGATGAGAGAGAGTGAGGGGGTGGAGGGAGGGATGGAGAGAGAGAGAGAGAGAGGGAGGGAGGTCTAGAGAGGGACATATGGTAAATGACATGGCATGACTTTTCTGGCTTTGGGAAACATTGTCCTTATCAGACAAGTCCTTCCCCACAACATCCTGTCCAGAAAAGCAGAGAGAGAGAGAGAGGGTGATGTGATGTGGCCTACTGCAGATATTACATCAGGAAGGGGATTTTTTTGTGTTATAATTAGCCAGAGTCATGCCAACACCCCTGAGCCTGAAACCTTTTAGTCAGAGTGATACAGTCTTATGCAGCAGTCTGATCAGAGTCCATGCCAGCAGGAAGCTCTCTGTGTACATCCCTAGAAAAAATGGTTCCAAAAAGGGTTCTTCGGCTGTCCCCATGGGAGAATCCTTTTTGGTTCCAGTTAAAACCCTTTTTGGTTCCAGGTCAAACCCAGAACAGTTCAAGGTATATGTGTGTATGTCCCATACCACATTGTGGAGAGTTTGTTTAGCACTCTGCCCTGAGTCACCTGTCCTGTCCTATGGTATGTTTAACCAGCGTTTTCCATTCCACTGTGTGTGTTTAACCAGTGTGTTCCATACCATGGTGTGTGTGTGTGTGGAGAGTGTGTTTAGGCCTGTGTGGCAGACTGTGCTCTCTCTGTGGCCCTCTCACTACATGACCTCTGGGCCGACACAAAGACACATAGCAGCTTGTTAGTATGTCAGGGAACTAATTACATCTGACCTTTCCTAACCAATCCCTTTGCTCTCCACACACAATGCTCCACGCAACCAGGAACCCCTGTTTTTGTTCAGATTTGGTTGTTTATTTTTGCTGTGTGTGTGTGTGTGTGTGTGTGTGTGTGTGTGTGTGTGTGTGTGTGTGTGTGTGTGTGTGTGTGTGTGTGTGTGTGTGTGTGTGTGTGTGTGTGTGTGTGTGTGTGTGTGTGTGTGTGTGAGAGAAAGAGAGCTACAGAGATAGATACTGTACATTTTTTTATTGTAACGTACACCGGACAGGTGCAGTGAAATGTGTTGTTTTACAGGGTCAACTATAGTAGTACAGCGTCCCTGGCGTAAATGAGGGTTTAAGTGCCTTGCTCAAGAGCACATCGACAGATTTTTCACCTTGTCGACTCTGGTATTTCGAACCAGCGACATCTCAGTTACTGGATAAAGAGAGAGACAGTGTTCACTGTGTAGGTTACTTTTTGAAAATGTTCCACTCAAAGTTAAATGGAAGTTGATGAATTCGTTTTTTTGTTCAATGAAAATCTGAATGATTGATGGGTTTCTTCCACCATCATTGGGGTTGATCAATGACGGGCATGTATTTGTTTAAAATCTATCACTTGACGGTTTAATTTCAGAGAGACAAATAATCATGTTTTTTTTAAAATGCTATATATCCACCTCAATTAGTACCGCATGATTTTACACAGTCATATGTGACATATATGTATATTTTTAATAAAGAACTGAAAAATAAATGTTAAAACAATTAATCAATACTGTAATATGATATCTGAATGTAAAATATTTACAAGATCTTAGGACCTTAAATTGAGGTTCTATCAGAATTGTTGTCCAAATGTAGTTATTGACTTGTTCTGTTCAATGTTCTCTACCTATATAGAACTCTAAATACCCCTATTCATTTATTTATATATTTTTATTTCACCTTTATTTAACCAGGTAGGCAAGTTGAGAACAAGTTCTCATTTACAACTGCGACCTGGCCAAGATAAAGCAAAGCAGTTCGACAACATACAACAACACAGAGTTACACATGGAGTAAACAACATACAGTCAATAATACAGTAGAAAAAAATAAGACTATATACAATGTGAGCAAATGATGTGAGATAAGGGAGGTAAAGGCAAAAAAATGCCATGGTGGCAAAGTAAATAAAGTATAGCAAGAAAAACACTGGAATGGTAGATTTGTAGTTTGAAGAAAGTTCAAAGTTCAAATGTAAATAATATGGTGCAAAGGAGCAAAATAAATAAAATAAATAAATACAGTAGGGGAAGAGGTAGTAGTTTGGGCTAAATTATAGATGGGCTATGTACAGGTGCAGTGATCTGTGAGCTGCTCTGACAGCTGGTGCTTAAAGCTAGTGAGGGAGATAAGTGTTTCCAGTTTCAGAGATTTTTGTAGTTCGTTCCAGTCATTGGCATCAGAGAACTGGAAGGAGAGACGACCAAAGGAGGAGTTGGCTTTAGGGGTGACCAGAGAGATATACCTGCTGGAGCGCGTGCTACAGGTGGGTGCTGCTATGGTGACCAGTGAGCGGAGATAAGGGGGGACTTTACCTAGCAGGGTCTTGTAGATGACCTGGAGCCAATGTGTTTGGCGACGATTATGAAGTGAAGGCCAGCCAACGAGAGCATACAGGTCGCAGTGGTGGGTTGTATATGGGGCTTTGGTGACAAAACGGATGGCACTGTGATAGACTGCATCCAGCTTGTTGAGTAGGGTATTGGAGGCTATTTTGTAAATGACATCGCCGAAGTCGAGGATTGGTAGGATGGTCAGTTTTACGAGGGTATGTTTGGCAGCATGAGTGATGGATGCTTTGTTGCGAAATAGGAAGCCAATTCTAGATTTCACTTTGGATTGGAGATGATTGATGTGAGTCTGGAAGGAGAGTTTACAGTCTAACCAGACACCTAGGTATTTGTAGTTGTCCACAAATTCCAAGTTAGAACCGTCCAGAGAAGTTATGCTGGATGGGCGGGCAGGTGCAGGCAGCGATCGGTTGAAGAGCATGCATTTAGTTTTACTTGTGTTTAGGAGCAGTTGGAGACCACGGAAGGAGAGTTGAATGGCATTGAAGCTCGTCTGGAGGGTTGTTAACACAGTGTCCAAAGAAGGGCTAGAAGTATACAGAATGGTGTCGTCTGCGTAGAGGTGGATCAGAGATTCACCAGCAGCAAGAGCGACATCATTTATATATACAGAGAAAAGAGTTGGCCCAAGAATTGAACCCTGTGGTACCCCCATAGAGACTGCCAGAGGTCCAGACAGTAGGCCCTCCGATTTGACACACTGAACTCTGTCAGAGAAGTAGTTGGTGAAACAGGCGACGCAATCGTTTGAGAAACCAAGGCTACTAAGTCTGCCGATGAGGATGTGGTGATTAACAGAGTCAAAAGCTTTGGCCAGGTCAATGAATACGGCAGCACAGTATTGTTTCTTATCGATGGCGGTTACGATGTCGTTTAGGACCTTGAGCGTGGCTGAGGTGCACCCATGACCAGCTCTGAAACCAGATTGCATAGCGGTGAGGGTGCGGTGGGATTCGAAATAGTCGGTAATCTGTTTGTTGACTTGGCTTTCGAAGACCTTAGAAAGGCAGGGTAGGATGGATATAGGTCTGTAGCAATTTGGGTCAAGAGTGTCACCTCCTTTGAAGAGGGGGATGACAGCAGCTGCTTTCCAATCTATGGGAATCTCAGACGACACGAAAGAGAGGTTGAACAGGCTAGTAATAGGGGTTGCAATAATTTCGGCAGATAATTTTAGAAAGAAAGGGTCCAGATTGTCAAGCCCAGCTGATTTGTAGGGGTCCAGATTTTGCAGCTCTTTCAGAACATCAGCTGAATGGATTTGGGAGAAATAGAAATGGGGGAGGCTTGGGCGAGTAGCTGTGGGGGGTGCAGTGCTGTTGAATGCAGTAGGGGTAGTTAGGTGGAAAGCATGGCCAGCCGTAGAAAAATGCTTATTGAAATTCTCAATTATAGTGGGCTTATCGGTGGTGACAGAGTTTCCTATCCTCAGTGCAGTGGGCAGTTGGGAGGAGGTGTTCTTATTCTCCATGGACTTTACAATTTCCCAGAACTTTTTAGAGTTGGAGTTGCACGAAGCAAATTTCTGTTTGAAAAAGCTAGCCTTGGCGTTTCTAACTGCCTGTGTGTATTGGTTTCTAACTTTCTAACTTCATACGGTTAAGTTCAAAAGAATACAACTATAAAAATTGCTGAAGCTTGGTCTAGTCATGATATAGATGGTGGTGTAGCTGAGGCTGGTACTAGTCATGATACAGATGGTGGTGTAGATGAGGCTGGGTCTAGTCAGGTTATAGATGGTGGTGTAGATGAGGCTGGGTCTAGTCAGGTTATTGATGGTGGTGTAGATGAGGCTGGGTCTAGTCAGGTTATAGATGGTGATGTAGATGAGGCTGGGTCTAGTCAGGCTATAGATGGTGGTGTAGATGAGGCTGGGTCTAGTCATGCTATAGATGGTGGTGTAGATGAGGCTGGGTCTAGTCAGGTTATAGATGGTGGTGTAGATGAGGCTGGGTCTAGTCAGGCTATAGGTGGTGGTGTAGATGAGTCTGGGTCTAGTCATGCTATAGATGGTGGTGTAGATGAGGCTGGGTCTAGTCAGGTTATAGATGGTGGTGTAGATGAGGCTGGGTCTAGTCAGGTTATAGATGGTGGTGGTGTAGATGAGGCTGGGTCTAGTCAGGTTATAGATGGTGGTGTAGATGAGGCTGGGTCTAGTCAGGTTATAGATGGTGGTGTAGATGAGGCTGGGTCTAGTCAGGTTATAGATGGTGGTGTAGATGAGGCTGGGTCTAGTCATGCTATAGATGGTGGTGTAGATGAGGCTGGGTCTAGTCAGGTTATAGATGGTGGTGTAGATGAGGCTGGGTCTAGTCAGGTTATAGATGGTGGTGTAGATGAGGCTGGGTCGAGTCAGGCTATAGATGGTAGTGTAGATGAGGCTGGGTCGAGTCATGATTATAGATGGGGTTGTATATGATGCTGGGTCTAGTCAGGCTATAGATGGTGGTGTAGATGAGGCTGGGTCTAGTCAGGCTATAGATGGTGTAGATGAGGCTGGGTCTAGTCAGGTTATAGATGGGGGTGTATATGATGCTGGGTCTAGTCAGGCTATAGATGGTGGTGTAGATGAGGCTGTGTCTAGTCAGGCTATAGATGGTGGTGTAGCTGAGGCTGGGTCTAGTCAGGTTATAGATGGGGGTGTATATGATGCTGGGTCTAGTCAGGCTATAGATGGTGGTGTAGATGAGGCTGGGTCTAGTCAGGCTATAGATGGTGGTGTAGCTGAGGCTGGGTCTAGTCAGGTTATAGATGGGGGTGTATATGATGCTGGGTCTAGTCAGGCTATAGATGGTGGTGTAGATGAGGCTGGGTCTAGTCAGGCTATAGATGGTGGTGTAGATGAGGCTGGGTCTAGTCAGGTTATAGATGGGGGTGTATATGATGCTGGGTCTAGTCAGGCTATAGATGGTGGTGTAGATGAGGCTGGGTCTAGTCAGGCTATAGATGGTGGTGTAGATGAGGCTGGGTCTAGTCAGGTTATAGATGGGGGTGTATATGATGCTGGGTCTAGTCAGGCTATAGATGGTAGTGTAGATGAGGCTGGGTCGAGTCATGATTATAGATGAGGTTGTATATGATGCTGGGTCTAGTCAGGCTATAGATGGTGGTGTAGATGACGCTGGGTCTAGTCAGGCTATAGATGGTGGTGTAGATGAGGCTGGGTCTAGTCAGGTTATAGATGGTGGTGTAGATGAGGCTGGGTCGAGTCAGGCTATAGATGGTAGTGTAGATGAGGCTGGGTCGAGTCATGATTATAGATGGGGTTGTATATGATGCTGGGTCTAGTCAGGCTATAGATGGTGGTGTAGATGAGGCTGGGTCTAGTCAGGCTATAGATGGTGTAGATGAGGCTGGGTCTAGTCAGGTTATAGATGGGGGTGTATATGATGCTGGGTCTAGTCAGGCTATAGATGGTGGTGTAGATGAGGCTGGGTCTAGTCAGGCTATAGATGGTGGTGTAGCTGAGGCTGGGTCTAGTCAGGTTATAGATGGGGGTGTATATGATGCTGGGTCTAGTCAGGCTATAGATGGTGGTGTAGATGAGGCTGGGTCTAGTCAGGCTATAGATGGTGGTGTAGCTGAGGCTGGGTCTAGTCAGGTTATAGATGGGGGTGTATATGATGCTGGGTCTAGTCAGGCTATAGATGGTGGTGTAGATGAGGCTGGGTCTAGTCAGGCTATAGATGGTGGTGTAGATGAGGCTGGGTCTAGTCAGGTTATAGATGGGGGTGTATATGATGCTGGGTCTAGTCAGGCTATAGATGGTGGTGTAGATGAGGCTGGGTCTAGTCAGGCTATAGATGGTGGTGTAGATGAGGCTGGGTCTAGTCAGGTTATAGATGGGGGTGTATATGATGCTGGGTCTAGTCAGGCTATAGATGGTGGTGTAGATGAGGCTGGGTCTAGTCAGGTTATAGATGGGGGTGTATATGATGCTGGGTCTAGTCAGGCTATAGATGGTGGTGTAGATGAGGCTGTGTCTAGTCAGGCTATAGATGGTGGTGTAGCTGAGGCTGGGTCTAGTCAGGTTATAGATGGGGGTGTATATGATGCTGGGTCTAGTCAGGCTATAGATGGTGGTGTAGATGAGGCTGGGTCTAGTCAGGCTATAGATGGTGGTGTAGCTGAGGCTGGGTCTAGTCAGGTTATAGATGGGGGTGTATATGATGCTGGGTCTAGTCAGGCTATAGATGGTGGTGTAGATGAGGCTGGGTCTAGTCAGGCTATAGATGGTGGTGTAGATGAGGCTGGGTCTAGTCAGGTTATAGATGGGGGTGTATATGATGCTGGGTCTAGTCAGGCTATAGATGGTGGTGTAGATGAGGCTGGGTCTAGTCAGGCTATAGATGGTGGTGTAGATGAGGCTGGGTCTAGTCAGGTTATAGATGGGGGTGTATATGATGCTGGGTCTAGTCAGGCTATAGATGGTAGTGTAGATGAGGCTGGGTCGAGTCATGATTATAGATGGGGTTGTATATGATGCTGGGTCTAGTCAGGCTATAGATGGTGGTGTAGATGAGGCTGGGTCTAGTCAGGCTATAGATGGTGGTGTAGATGAGGCTGGGTCTAGTCAGGTTATAGATGGTGGTGTAGATGAGGCTGGGTCGAGTCAGGCTATAGATGGTAGTGTAGATGAGGCTGGGTCGAGTCATGATTATAGATGGGGTTGTATATGATGCTGGGTCTAGTCAGGCTATAGATGGTGGTGTAGATGAGGCTGGGTCTAGTCAGGCTATAGATGGTGTAGATGAGGCTGGGTCTAGTCAGGTTATAGATGGGGGTGTATATGATGCTGGGTCTAGTCAGGCTATAGATGGTGGTGTAGATGAGGCTGGGTCTAGTCAGGCTATAGATGGTGGTGTAGCTGAGGCTGGGTCTAGTCAGGTTATAGATGGGGGTGTATATGATGCTGGGTCTAGTCAGGCTATAGATGGTGGTGTAGATGAGGCTGGGTCTAGTCAGGCTATAGATGGTGGTGTAGCTGAGGCTGGGTCTAGTCAGGTTATAGATGGGGGTGTATATGATGCTGGGTCTAGTCAGGCTATAGATGGTGGTGTAGATGAGGCTGGGTCTAGTCAGGCTATAGATGGTGGTGTAGATGAGGCTGGGTCTAGTCAGGCTATAGATGGTGGTGTAGATGAGGCTGGGTCTAGTCAGGCTATAGATGGTGGTGTAGATGAGGCTGGGTCTAGTCAGGCTATAGATGGTGGTGTAGATGAGGCTGGGTCTAGTCAGGTTATAGATGGTGGTGTATATGATGCTGGGTCTAGTCAGGTTATAGATGGTGGTGTAGATGAGGCTGGGTCTAGTCAGGCTATAGATGGTGGTGTAGATGAGGCTGGGTCTAGTCAGGTTATAGATGGTGGTGTAGATGAGGCTGGGTCTAGTCAGGTTATAGATGGGGGTGTATATGATGCTGGGTCTAGTCAGGCTATAGATGGTGGTGTAGATGAGGCTGGGTCTAGTCAGGCTATAGATGGTGGTGTAGATGAGGCTGGGTCTAGTCAGGTTATAGATGGGGGTGTATATGATGCTGGGTCTAGTCAGGCTATAGATGGTGGTGTAGATGAGGCTGGGTCTAGTCAGGCTATAGATGGTGGTGTAGATGAGGCTGGGTCTAGTCAGGTTATAGATGGTGGTGTATATGATGCTGGGTCTAGTCAGGTTATAGATGGTGGTGTAGATGAGGCTGGGTCTAGTCAGGCTATAGATGGTGGTGTAGATGAGGCTGGGTCTAGTCAGGTTATAGATGGTGGTGTAGATGAGGCTGGGTCTAGTCAGGTTATAGATGGGGGTGTATATGATGCTGGGTCTAGTCAGGCTATAGATGGTGGTGTAGATGAGGCTGGGTCTAGTCAGGCTATAGATGGTGGTGTAGCTGAGGCTGGGTCTAGTCAGGTTATAGATGGGGGTGTATATGATGCTGGGTCTAGTCAGGCTATAGATGGTGGTGTAGATGAGGCTGGGTCTAGTCAGGCTATAGATGGTGGTGTAGCTGAGGCTGGGTCTAGTCAGGTTATAGATGGGGGTGTAGATGAGGCTGGGTCTAGTCAGGCTATAGATGGTGGTGTAGATGAGGCTGGGTCTAGTCAGGCTATAGATGGTGGTGTAGATGAGGCTGGGTCTAGTCAGGTTATAGATGGTGGTGTAGATGAGGCTGGGTCTAGTCAGGTTATGATAGTGGTGTAGATGAGGCTGGGTCTAGTCAGGTTATAGATGGTGGTGTAGATGAGGCTGGGTCTAGTCAGGTTATGATAGTGGTGTAGATGAGGCTGGGTCTAGTCAGGTTATAGATGGTGGTGTAGATGAGGCTGGGTCTAGTCAGGTTATGATAGTGGTGTAGATGAGGCTGGGTCTAGTCAGGCTATAGATGGTGGTGTAGATGAGGCTGGGTCTAGTCAGGTTATAGATGGTGGTGTAGATGAGGCTGGGTCTAGTCAGGTTATAGATGGTGGTGTAGATGAGGCTGGGTCTAGTCAGGCTATAGATGGTGGTGTAGATGAGGCTGGGTCTAGTCAGGCTATAGATGGTGGTGTAGATGAGGCTGGGTCTAGTCAGGTTATAGATGGGGGTGTATATGAGGCTGGGTCTAGTCAGGTTATAGATGGTGGTGTAGATGAGGCTGGGTCTAGTCAGGCTATAGATGGTGGTGTAGCTGAGGCTGGGTCTAGTCAGGTTATAGATGGTGGTGTAGCTGAGGCTGGGTCTAGTCAGGCTATAGATGGTGGTGTAGCTGAGGCTGGGTCTAGTCAGGCTATAGATGGTGGTGTAGATGAGGCTGGGTCTAGTCAGGTTATAGATGGTGGATGAGGAGAGTATAGTGGGGAAGGGTAAGAGAACAGGGGTGAAGGAGGAGGGTGTCAAGCGGAAAAGGAAAAATGGGGAAAAGAAAAAGTTGGGAGGGGAGAGGCTGGTGTGGTCAAAGGCACCAAGGAACCTTTGCCTGGGGGAGGCCCCGACTAGGGAGAAAGGGCAGGAAGTCAGAATGGGAGATGGAGATGAGGAGGAGGAAAGTGAGTCTGAGGAAGAGGATGCTGAGGAGGCTTTCTTTTCAGACTCCTCATCAATGGGTCCCGAGCTGTCAGCCAGTCAGGCAGAGGGTTCAAAGTACACGGCGAGGAAACTGTCAAGCTTCCTGAATGAGACCGAAGGGAAAAATAAGGTTAATCTTTAAGCTTTTTTTTGCGATCCGGGAAAGTTATTAAGATTTGTACAACACGCTCTGAAAAATTTAGGGGTCGGGTGTCCTCTCACCCAGGATACGTTTTATTTTGAGGAAGTGGCTCACAGGGTTTACCTTTAGATGTTGTTAAGATTCATAGTTTTTTTCTGACACTGGGGCTTTTTGAGCTTTGCTATTGGTCTCTTTCTTTGCTGGCTTTTCTCCCACTTCTTATGGAGACGCTTCGGGTAGGCTCGCTCAATATAAATGGTGTCAGAGATGCAGGAAAGAGGACTCTGTTGGGTGAATATGTAAAACAAATAAATGTACAGGTGTTGTTTTGGCAGGAGACGCATAGTGATTTGCTGAATGCAGTTGATTGGGGGCTCTGGTGGACAGGGGCAAGTGTGCTGAGCCATGGAACAAATGTTACTGCAGGGGTGGCAGTCCTTTTTGCACCGTGTCTGCCCGTAAAAATTAGCTCCTCAAAGGAGGTGTGTAGGGGTAGACTGCTTGTAGTAAAAGCAGAAAGGAATAACAGGGGATTTTACCTAATAACTGTGTATGTGCCTAACACAGGGAGAGAGAGGGGCTTCTGTTTGGATGTCTTAGACAGGAACTCTCACAGGTAGCGCCTGAGGAGACGCTGGTGGTTGGTGGGGACTGGAACTGTACGATGGATTTTACAAATGCCAGAAACGAGGAGGAGCCTCATTCAGGCAAAGTGGGAGTGTTAAGGGACATCACTAATCAGTTCGACCTAGTGGATGTTTGGAAAACTAAACATCCTGACACAAGACAGTATACATGTGTGAAGGTCTTTAGGCTATGGGGAGTGCAGCCCTACTCGATCAATTTTACATGTCCAGGAATCAGAGCAATATGCAGTTGGGCGCCACCCCTCTCCCTGTGGGTTTTCTGGATCACCACATATCCATGGCTCGGCTGTCTCTTTCACCAGGGCATCGGCAGGCATCCTATTCGAAGTTTAATGTAAAGCTCTTACAGTGGCTTGCAAAAGTTTTCCAATTTCCTATTTCCTATTTCCTATTTTGTTGCCTTGGATTTTTTTTTTGGGGGGGGTGGGTTGGATCATTTGATTTACACAACATGCCTACCACTTTGAAGACGCAAAATATGTTTTATTGTGAAACAAACAAGAAATAAGACAAAGAAACTGAAAACTTGAGCGTGCATAACTATTCACGTCATTCGAGTCAATACTTTGTAGAGCCACCTTTTTCAGCAATTAAAGCTGCAGGTATCTTGGGGTATGTCTCTATAAGCTTGGCACATCTAGCCACTGGGATTTTTGCCCATTCTTCAAGGCAAAACTGCTCCAGCTCCTTCAAGTTGGATGGGTTCCGCTGGTATACAGAAATCTTTAAGTCATGCCACAGATTCTGAATTGGATTGAAGTCTGTACTTTGACTAGGCCATTCCAAGACATTTAAATGTTTCCCCTTAAACCACTCGGGTGTTGCTTTAGCAGTATGCTTAGGGTCATTGTCCTGCTGGAAGGTGAACCTCCATCCCAGTCTCAAAACTCTGGAAGACTGAAACAGGTTTCCCTCAATAACTTCCCTGGATTTAGCGACATGCATCATTCCTTCAATTCTGACCAGTTTCCCAGTCCCTGTCGATGAAAAACATCCCCAAAGCATGATGTCACCACCGTGCTTCACTGTGGGGATCGTGTTCTCGGTGTGAAGAGTTCCATCAGCCACTCCTGGGCTACAATCACCTATCCGGAACCGTTTTACTGCCGATGTGGAGCCCCATCGGGCCTTCACGACTGGACTACCAATGTTTTCTGCCCGAGGGAGTTATCCAACTGGCCCCTCCATCGCGACGTAACCTGAACGCCCATCTGCGGCCAGCTAATCGTTAGCTGTCTTTTCGGCTGCTATCTGAATTGGTCTATCGGCCAATTTTCTTGGGCCACTATAACTATAACTATTTTGCCAATTAGATTGGTCCCCTCTACCACACGGAACCCCACTAATCTATCGACGGAAACGCACAAAGTGGCTAATAACAGACCATCTTCTGCCAACTTTCTACCCATGGCCCGGCTAGTCATCTGAATCGCCGTGACCGCAACTGACCTCACTACTCACTGGACCCTTTTGATCACTTGGCTAAGCATGCCTCCCCTTAATGTCAATATGCCTTGTCCGTTGCTGTTCTGGTTAGTGTTTATTGGCTTATTTCACTGTAGAGCCTCTAGCCCTGCTCATTATACCTTATCCAACCTCTCAGTTCCACCACCCAAACATGCGATGACATCACCTGGTTTCAATGATGTTTCTAGAGACAACATCTCTCTCATCATCACTCAGTGCCTAGGTTTACCTCCACTGTATTCACATCCTATCATACCTTTGTCTGTATATTAAACCTTGAAGCTATTTTATTGCCCCCAGAAACCTGCTCCTTTTACTCTCTGTTCCGGACGTCCTAGACGACCAATTCTCATAGCTTTTAGCCGTACCCTTATCCTAATCCTCCTCTGTTCCTCTGGCGAAGTAGAGGTGAATCCAGGCCCTGCAGTGCCTAGCTGCACTCCTATTCCCCAGGCACTCTCTTTTGATGACTTCTGTAACCGTAATAGCCTTGGTTTCATGCATGTTAACATTAGAAGCCTCCTCCTAAAGTTTGTTTATTTCACTGCTTTAGCACACTCTGCCAACCCGGATGTCCTAGCCGTGTCTGAATCCTGGCTTAGGAAGACCACCAAAAACTCTGAAATCTCCATCCCTAACTACAACATTTTCAGACAAGATAGAATGGCCAAAGGGGGCGGTGTTGCAATCTACTGCAGAGATAGCCTGCAGAGTTCTGTCCTACTATCCATGTCTGTACCCAAACCATTTGAACTTCTACTTTTAAAATCCACCTCTCTAAAAACAAGTCTTTCACCATTGCCGCCTGCTATAGACCACCCTCTGCCCCCAGCTGTGCTCTGGACACCAACTGATTGCCCCACATCTATCTTCAGAGCTCATGCTGCTAGGTGACCTAAACTGGGACATGCTTAACACCCCAGCCATCCTACAATCAAAGCTTGATGCCCTCAATCTCATGCAAATTATCAATGAACATACCAGGTACCACCCCAAAGCAGTAAACACGGGCACCCTCATAGATATCATCTTAATTAGGGACAGACGTTCCGCTAGCAGAACGCCTCACCAATATCCAATGGCATAGCGTGGCGTGAAATACAAATACCTTAAAAATGCAAAAACTTCAATTTCTCAAACATATGACTATTTTACACCATTTTAAAGACAAGACTCTCCTTTATCTAACCACATTGTCCGATTTCAAAAAGGCTTTACAATGAATGCAAAACATTAGATTATGTCAGGAGAGGACCATCCCAAAAATAATCACACAGCCATTTTCAAAGCAAGCATATATGTCACAAAAACCAAAACCACAGCTAAATGCAGCACTAACCTTTGATGATCTTCATCAGATGACACTCCTAGGACATTATGTTATACAATACATGCATGTTTTGTTCAATCAAGTTCATATTTATATCAAAAACCAGCGTTTTACATTAGCATGTGATGTTCAGAACTAGCATTTACTCACGATAAACGTTGACAAAAAACATAACATTTATTTTAAGAATTATAGATACAGAACTCCTTTATGCAATCGCGTTGTCCGATTTTAAAATAGCTTTTCGGTGAAAGCACATTTTGCAATATTCTGAGTACATAGCCCGGCCATCATGGCTAGCTAATTTGACACCCACCAAGTTTGGCCCTCACCAAACTCAGATTTACTATAAGAAAAATTGGATTACCTTTGCTGTTCTTCATCAGAATGCACTCCCAGGACTTCTACTTCAACAACAAATGTTGTTTTCGTTCGAAATAATCCATAGTTATATCCAAATAGCTCCGTTTTGTTCATGCGTTCAAGTCACTATCCGAAGGGTGACGCGCCGGTGCATTTCGTGACAAAATATTTCAAAATATTCCATTACCGTACTTCGAAGCATGTCAAACGCTGTTTAAAATCAATTTGTATGCTATTTTTCTCGTAAAATAGCGCTAATATTCCAACCGGGCGACGTTGTATTCATTCAAACACTGAAATAAGAAAATGGAGTCGTCTCTTGCACGCGCGCTCCATGTCATTGTTCTCAGCAGGACCACTCACAAAAACTCCTGCTGTTTTTTGTCCAGAGACTGGTGTCGTGTCTTTGGCTATGCCGGATTAAGTGATATGACATGCTAACTTATAAAATTATTTCTCTGTAATTAATATTACCTGATTAAGCTAATCATGTAAATGTAATTAACTAGAAAGTCGGGGCACCACAGAAGAACGTTTATAGAGCTGTTATCCTCTGAATAAACTCTTAAAACACTTAGTAATATTTTACATCGATAGCAGTCAATCTTAACCCGTATGTTGTTTCAGTCTCATCATGAAAGTTGTAAATTCTTGGTTATCTGCACGAACCCAGTCTTTACTAAAATCATCCATACATCAATTGTCTTAAAATCATTTATTTACTACACTAAGTAATTAACAGAAAACATACAAACAGCAACTATCGTCACCAAGGATTGGCATAGTAATGTGCCCTACTGGCTAACAAGCATGGCTGGTCTGTTAGACAATGGGTCATAAAACGGTAAGCTGAGAAGTTACACAGAGTTCATTAATATTAACAATTGACAATTGAAGGCTCACTCATTCGGGAACATTTGCAATCAATATATATTTACGCTCATGTGTCGTCGGGATTCTTGTTGGAGAGTTTTGTTCTGATGGAGAGTTTGTCAGCATTCTCTCTCTCTCGGTTAGAATGGATCTGTCAGAGCGACATTCATGAATGTCGTCATAGAATGGATGTGGTTGGTCTTCGCGTTCGATGATATAATTTACTTAGCTGCAGACTAATAATTAATATCAAAGACTTGTTCTTATTCTGTCGATATCGATAGTCTAAAAGTTAACCACGTGGTATGGTTCACTTTCAGTAGAATACTTGGCTGGTCAAACCTCTGGGCCAAACTCACGATGGAGTGGAGGCCTGGTCTGTAGAAATGTAAATCAGGGAGTGTTTTATAGTACCCATAGAAAAGGCTTGTCAAATGACGCCTGGTCCTGTATGTGTCCCTGGGGGCGTGCCTATGACTGAGCTAGACTTGGTTACAGAAATATAATTCTATCACATTAACATCAGTACATAGCATCTCAATGTATTACAAATAGCTTTATCCTTATTAATACATTTTATACAACCATGTGGATTCAGTCTCATCGCTGAGGCTATCATGTAGACCGTTTTAGGGTAATATGGCTATATTGTCTCTTCTGAGTATCACAAAATTGTACCAAGCGGATCAGTTCGTAGCTGGAGTCTTCATCAATCTTCCATATCTTCTCCAGAACACACATGTCTCTTGGTTCTCCAATTCTATGACTTGGAAGAATTTCCTTTGTCTCTCTATGAAACATGTTGTAGTAGATTCTCCTCTTGGAATTTTTACAACCCTGGGTTGGGGGGAAGGTAGGTTGGGTGATGGTACAAAGGGGAGGGGGTCAACTGTCCTTCCTGTACCCAAAGAGGCCAACGTCATGACACTGGAGAGCTTTCATTACAATTTCTGGCGCATTCTGAGAGCCAATGAAAGCCTTAGAAAATGTCACGTTACAGCAGAGATGCTGTATTTTTGATAGAGATGCCCTAGAAGGAGAACAAATTGTCAGACAGGGCACTTCCTGTATAGAATCTTCTCAGGTTTTGGCCTGACATGTGAGTTCTGTTATACTCACAGACACAATTCAAACAGTTTTAGAAACTTTAGAGTGTTTTCCATCCAAATCTAATAATTATATGCATATTCTAGTTTCTGGGCAGGAGTAGTAACCAGATAAAATCGGGTATGTTTTTTATCCGGCCGTGAAAATACTGCCCCTTATCCCAAACAGGTTTTAACCAACTTGCCCTCTAAATACACCTCTGCTGATTTCAACCAAGATCTCAGCGATCACTGCCTCATTGCTTGCATCCGTAATGGGTCAGCAGTCAAACGACCTCCACTCATCACTGTCAAATGCTCCCTGAAACACTTCAGCGAGCAGGCCTTTCTAATCGACCTGGCCCGGGTATCCTGGAAGGATTTTGACCTCATCCCTTCAGTAGAGGAAGCCTGGTTATTTTTTTTGAATGCCTTCCTCACCATCTTAAATAAGAATACACCATTCAAGAAATTTAGAACCAGGAAAAGATATAGCCCTTGGTTCTCTCCAGACCTGACTGCCATTAACCAACACAAAAACATCATGTGGTGTTCTGCATTAGCATCGAACAGCCCCCGTGATATGCAACTTTTCAGGGAAGTTAGAAACCAATATACACAGGCAGTTAGAAAAGCCAAGGCTAGCTTTTTCAAGCAGAAATTTGCTTCTTGCAACACAAAGTCAAAAAATTTATGGGACACTGTGAAGTCCTTGGAGAATAAGAGCACCTCCTCCCAGCTGCCCACTGCACTGAGAATAGGAAACTCTGTCACCACCGATAAATCCACTATAATTGAGAATTTCAATAAGCATTTTTCTACAGCTGGCCATGCTTTCCAGCTGGCCACCCCTACCGTGGTCAACAGCACTGCACCCCCCACAGCAACTCGCCCAAGCCTTACCCATTTCTCCTTCTCCCAAATCCAGTCAGCTGATGTTCTGAAAGAGCTGCAAAATCTGGACCCCTACAAATCATCCTGGGCTAGACAATCTGGACCCTTTCTTTCTAAAATGATCTGCCGAAAGTGTTGCAATCCCTATTACTAGCCTGTTCAACCTCTCTTTCGTGTCATCTGAGATTCCCAAAGATTGGAAAGCAGCTGCGGTCATCCCCCTCTTCAAAGGGGGCGGCACTCTTGACCCAAACTGCTACAGACCTATATCTATGCTACCCTGCCTCTCTAAAGTCTTCAAAAGCCAAGTGAACAAACAGATTACCGACCATTTTGAATCCCACCGCTCCTTCTTCGCTTTTCAATCTGGTTTCAGAGCAGGTCATGGGTGCACCTCAGCCACGCTCAAGGTCCAAAACGATATCTTAACTGCCATCGATAAGAAACAATACTGTGCAGGTGTATTCATTGACCTGGCCAAGGCTTTCGACTCTGTCAATCACCACATCCTCAATGGCAGACTCAACTGCCTTGGTTTCTCAAATGATTGCCTCGCCTGTGGTTCACCAACTACTTCTCTGATAGAGTTCAGTGTGTCAAATCGGAGGGCCTGTTGTCCGGGCCTCTGGCAGTCTCTATGGGGTGCCACAGGGTTCAATTCTTGGGCGGACTCTTTTTCTGTATACATCAATGATGTCACTCTTGCTGCTGATGAGTCTCTGATCCACCTCTACGCAGACGACACCATTCTGTATACTTCTAGCCCTTCTTTGGACACTGTGTTAACTACCCTCCAGACGAGTTTCAATGCCATACAACTCTCCTTCTGTTGCCTCCAACTGCTCTTAAATACAAGTAAAACTAAACACATGCTCTTCAACCGATTGCTGCCTGCACCTGCCCGCCCGTGCAGCATCACTACTCTGGACGGTTCTGACTTAGGATATGTAGACAACTACAAATATTTAGGTGTTTGGTTAGACTGTAAACTCTCCTTCCAGACTCACATCAAACATCTCCAATCGAAAGTTACATCTAGAATTGGCTTCCTATTTCGCAAGAAAGCATCTTTCGCTCATGCTGCCAAACATACCCTCATAAAACTGACCATCCTACCCTCCTTGACTTCGGCGATGTCATTTCCAAAATAGCCTCCAATACCCTACTCAATAAATTGGATGCAGTCTATCACAGTGCCATCCGTTTTGTCACCAAAGCCCCATATACTACCCACCACTGCGACCTCGTTGGCTGGCCCTCGCTTCATACTCATCGCCAAACCCACTGGCTCCAGGTCATATACAAGACCCTGCAAGGTAAAGTTCCCCCTTATCTCAGCTCACTGGTCACCATAGCAGCACCCACCTGTAGCACGCGCTCCACGCTATCTCTCTGGTCATTCCCAAAGCCAATTCCTGCTTTGGCTGCCTCTCCTTCCAGTTCTCTGCTGCCAATGACTGTAACGAACTACAAAAATCTCTGAAACGGGAGACACTTATCTCCCTCACTAGCTATAATCATCAGATGTCAGAGCAGCTCAAAGATTACTGCACCTGGACATAGCCCATCTATAATTTAGCCCAAACAACTACCACTTCCCCTACTGTATTTATTTATTTATTTATTTTGCTCCTTTGCACCCCATTATTTCTATTTACACTTTACACTTTCTTCCACTGCAAATCTACCATTCCAGTGTTTTACTTGCTATATTGTATTTACTTCGCCACCATGGCCTATTTTGCCTTTACCTCACTTATCTCACATAATTTGCTCACTTTGTATATAGACTTATTTTTCTACTATATTATTGACTGTTTGTTTTACTCCATGTGTAACTCTGTGTTGTTGTATGTGTCAAACTGCTTGCTTTATCTTGGCCAGGACGCAATTGTAAATGAGAACTTGTTCTTAACTTGCCTACCTGGTTAAATATCGGTGAAATAAAAATAAATAAAAAGTTCTGAGAGGTGTTGGGTTTGTGCCAGACATAGTGTTTTCCTTGATGGCCAAAAAGCTCAGTTATTGTCTCATCTGACAAGTGTACCTACTTCCATATGTTCGGGGAGTCTCCCACATGCCTTTTGGCGAACAAAATGTGTTTGCTGTTTTTATTCTTTAAGCAATGGCGTTTTTTCTGGCCACTTCCATAATGCCCAGTTCTGTGGAGTGTATGGCTTAAAGTGGTCTTATGGACAGATACTCCAGTCTCCGCTGAGGAGCTTTACAGCGACTTCAGGGTTATCTTTGGTCTCTTTGTTGCCTCTCTGATTATTGTCCTCCTTGCCTGGTCTGTGAGTTTATGTGGGCGGCCCTCTCTTGGCAGGTATGTTCTGGTGCCATTTAATTTTTTTTTTTTTTTAATAATGGATTTAATGGTGCTCGGTGGGATGTTCAAAGTTTTGGATATTTTTTTATAACCCAACACTGAGCTGTACTTCTCCACAACTTTGTCCTTGACCTGTTTGGAGAGCTCCTTGGTCTTCATGTTGCCGCTTGCTTGGTGGTGCCCCTTGTTTAGTGGTGTTGCAGACTCTCTGGGGCCTTTCAGAACTGTTGTGTATATATACTGAGATTATGTGACACTTAGATTACACACAGGTAGACTTTATTTAACTAATTATGTTACTTCTGAAGGTAATTGGTTGCACCAGATCTTAATTAGGGGCTTCATAGCAAACGGGGTGAATACATTTGCACGCACCACTTTTTTCGTTTTTTTATTTTGTAGTATTTTTTGAAACAAGTAATTATTTTCCATTTCACTTCACCAATTTAGACTATTTTGTGTACGTCCATTACATTAAATAAAAATACAAATCCATTCAAATTACAGGTTGTAATGCAACAAAATAGGAAAAACGTCAAAGGGGATGAATTCTTTTTGCAAGGCACTGTACAAGATCCCACTTTTTGCTCAGATTTCCAGACATTTTGGGAAAGGTGGGGGTAGTGAAGAGAGGAGTATGAGTCTCTGAGTCAATGGTGGGATGTGGGAAAGGTCCAAACTCGGCTTTCTGTCAAAAGTATACAGATCTCTCATCCTCAGATGCTATGAGTGTATTGGGGGAACTCGAGCGGTGTATCAGTGAAGTGGAGGTAGATCTGGTGGGGCAAGGCAATGTAGGCCTCCAGGCTAATTTAGCTGAATTACATAGGGTCCTGGGCAGTTTTCTTCAAGGTTAAATCAGAGGGAGCACTTGTAACAGCTAGGTTCTGCATGCTCAAGGAGATGGACGCTCCCAGCTCCTCCTTCTTTGCTTTGGAAAGACAGAGTGGTGTAGCCAAGGGTATGCCTTGTCTTTGGCTGTCTGATGGGCGGGTGATCTTTGTGTTGGGGGAGATGCGAGAGCGGACTGTGGAGTTTTATACTGAGTTGTATAGGGCAGAACTGTGTGATCCCAGGTTTTGTTTGCTCTCTCTGTCACAGAGGGATGCAATTGAAATGTCCCTGTTCTCCCATGAACTTGCATAGGCCGTAACCCAGATGTGCACTGGGGGTCAATGGACCCCAGTAGAGTTTTATAGAAAATTCTGGGGAATAATTAGACTGGACTTCCTCATACCCTGAATGCTTCAGGGTATGAGAGTTGCTGATGAGTTCTTGTGGTGCGGTTCTGACTCTCCTGCCCAAGAAAGGAGATTTATGTAAACTTAAGAACTTAGAGGCCTGTGGCATTGGTCTGTGCAGACTACAAAATATTTGCCAAAGTCCTCGCTAACAGACTGAAGTTCCATCTGGACTCTATAGTGCACAAGGACCGGACGCTTAATCACTGACAACTTGTTCTTAATCAAGGACATTTTGGAACTGTCGAAAGTTTCTAATGTGAACTTTGGATTGGTCTCTTTCGACCAAAAGAAGGCTTTTGATAGAGTGGACCATGAGTATCTGTTTAATGTGATGTTTGGGTTTGGGGAAAGGTTTTTGGCCTGTGTGAAGATGTTGTTTGCTGAGTCATCATGTATGGTCAAGGTGGGAGGGGGGCTCAGTAGGCCAGTCTGCGAGAGGCCGGCTTTAGACAAGGATGCCGTTGTTATATAAACTAGGCATTGAGCCTTTTTTGGGCCTGCTACACAGGAGAATGCAGGAATTGTGCTGGACAGGCATGGGTGTGTTGACAGGCATAGAAGTGTCGGCGTATTGTAAGGGAATTCTGCCCTATGTGCACACAAGTGACCACAGGAAACTTTGATCAGAGGTTAGTTTGTTTAATAAGGATTGCAACCCGGAGTATACACTTACAGTAATTTGCAAGTAACACACTCAGTACAAAATATGGTGTTTTCCCTTTTTATTCCCTACTGAGTATCACCCCGCCCCGGGTGATGTCCGTTAACTTTAATACCATATACAGTTGAAGTGAGAAGTTTACATACACTTAGGTTGGAGTCATTAAAACTCATTTTTCAACCACATCACACATTTCTTGTTAACAAACTATAGTTTTGGCTAGTCGGTTTGGACATCTACTTTGTGCATGATACAAGTCATTTTTCCCAAAATTGTTTAGAGACAGATAATTTCACTTATAATTCACTGTATCACAATTCCAGTGGGTTAGAAATGTACATACACTAAGTTTACTGTGCCATTAAACAGCTTGTAAAATTACAGAAAATTCTGTCATGACTTTAGAAGCATTTAATAGGCTAACTGACATAATTTGAGTCACTTGGAGGTGTACGTTTGAATGTATTTCAAGGCCTACCTTCAAATTCAGTACCTCTTTCCTTGACAGCATGGGAAAATCAAAAGAAATCAGCCAAGACCACAGAAAATAATTGGAGACCTCCAGAATTCTGGTTCATCCTTGGGAGCAATTTCAAAATGGCTGAAGGTACCATGTTCATCTGTAAAAACAATAGTACGTAAGTATAAACACCATGGGGCCACGCAGCCATCATACCGCTCAGGAAGGAGACGCGTTTTGTCTCCTAGAGATGAAGGTTCGTTGGTGCGAAAAGTGCAAATCAATCCCAGAACAACATCAAAGGACCTTGTGAAGATTCTGGAGAAAACAGGTACAAAAGTATCTATATCCACAGTAAAACGAGTCCTAAATAAATAAATATAACCTGAATGGCCGCTCAGCAAGGAAGAAGCCACTGCTCCAAAACCGCCATACAAAAAGCCAGACTACAGTTTGCAACTGCATATGGGGACAAAGATCGTATTTTTTGGAGAATTGTCCTTTGGTCTGCTGAAAAAAAATAGAACTGTTTAGCCATAATGACCATCGTTATGTTTGGAGGAAAAAAAAACTTTTTCCCCCTTTTCCCCCTTCTTCTTGCAAGCAGAAGAACACTATCCCAACTGTGAAGCACGGGGGTGGCAGCATCATGTTGTGGGGTGCTTTGCTGCAGGAGGGACTGGTCTACTTCACAAAATAGATGGCATCATGAGGTAGGAAAATTATGTGGATATATTGAAGCAACATCTCAAGACATCAGTCAGGGAGTTCAAGCTTGGTCGCAAATGTGTCTTCCAAACGGACAATGACCCCAAGCATACTTCCAAAGTTGTTGCAAAATGACTTAAGGACAACAATGTCAAGGTATTGGATCACAAACCTGACTCAGTTACACCAGCTCTGTCAGGAGGAATGGGCCAAAATTCACCCAACTTATTTTGGGGAGCGTGTGGAAGGCTACCTGACACGTTTGACCCAAGTAAAACAATTTAAAGGCAATGCTACCAAATACTATTTGAGTGTATGTAAACTGCTGACGCACTGGGAGTGTGATGGAAGAAATAAAAGCTGAAATAAATCATTCTTTCTATTATTATTCTGACATTTCACATTCTTAAAATAAAGTGGTGATCCTAACAAATATAAGACAGGGACTTTTTACAATGATTAAATGTCAGGAATTGTGAAAAACTGAGTTTTAAATGTATTTTGTTTAGGAACTCTAATTATCAAATCAAATCAAATGTATTTATAAATCCCTTTTTACATCAGCTGATATCACAAAGTGCTATACAGAAACCCAGCCTAAAACATCAAACAGCAAGCAATGCAGATGTAGAAGCACGTTGGCTAGGAAAAACTCCCTAGAAAGGCCAGAACCTAGGAAGATACCTAGAGAGGAACCAGGCTCCGAGGGGTTGCCAGTCCTCTTCTGGCTGTGCCGGGTGGAGATTATAATAAAAAATGGCCAAGATGTTCAAATGTCCATAGATGACCAGCAGGGTTAAATAATTATAATCACAGTGGTTGTTGAGGGTGCAACAGGTCAGCACCTCGGGAGTAAATGTCAGTTGGCTTTTCATAGCCGATCATTCAGAGTATCTCTACCGCTCCTGCTGTCTCTAGAGAGGTGAAAACAGCAGGTCTGGGAAACAGGTCAGGGTTCCATAGCTGCAGCAGAACAGTTGAAACTGGAGCAGCAGCACGACCAGGTGGCCTGGGGACAGCAAGGAGTCATCAGGCCAGGTAGTCCTGAGGCATGGTCCTAGTGCTCAGGTCCTTCGAGAAAGAAGGAAAGAAAGAAATAGAGAGAGCATACTTAATTTCACACAGGACACCGGATAAGACAGGAGAAATACTTCAGATATAACAGACTGACCATAGCCCCCGACACATAATATATTGCAGCATAAATACCGGAGGCTGAGTCAGGCAGGATATAACCCCACCCATTTTGCCAAAGTTCACCATCCTGAGACAAGGCCAAGTATAGCCCACAAAGGTCTCCCCCATGGCACAAACCCAAGGGGGGTGCCAACCCGGACAGGAAGATCACATCAGTGACTCAAGTGATGCACCCCTCCTAGGGACGGCATGGAAGAGCACCAGTAAGCCAGTGACTCAGCCCCTGTAATAGGGTTTGAGGCAGAGAATCCCATTGGAGAGAGGGGAACCGGCCAGGCAGAGGGCGGTTTGTTGCTCCAGTGCCTTTCCATTCACCATCACACTGTTGGCCAGACTACACTCAATCATAAGACCTGCTGAAGAGATATGTCTTCAATAAATACTTAAAGGTCGAGACTGAGTCTGCATCTCTCACATGGAAAGGCAGACCATTCCATAAAAATTGAGCTCTATAGGAGAAAGCCCTGCCTCCAGCTGTTTGCTTAGATATTTAGGGACAATTAGGAGGCCTGCGTCTTGTGACTGTAGCATACGTGTAGGTATGTACAACAGGACCAAATTGGAAAGATAAGTAGGAGCAAGCCCATGTAATGCTTTGTAGGTTAGCAGTAAAACCTTGAAATCAGCCCTTGCCTTAACAGGATGACAGTGTAGAGTGGCTAGCACTGGAGCAATATGATCACATTTTTGGGTTCTAGTCAAGATTCTAGCAGCTGTGTTTAGCACTAACTGAAGTTTATTTAGTGCGTTATCCGGGTAGGTGGAAAGTAGAGCATTGCAGTAGTCTAACCAAGAAGTGACAAAAGCATGGATAAATTTTTGTGCATCATTTTTGGACAGAAAGTTTCAGATTTTTGCAGTGTTACGAAGATGGAAAAAAGCTGTCTTTCAAACGATCTTGATATGTTTGTCAAAAGAGAGATCAGGGTCCAGAGTAACGCTGAGGTCCATCACAGTTTTATTTGAGACGACTGTACAACCATCAAGATTAATTGTCAGATTCAACAGAATATATATTTTTTTCTTGGGACCTAGAACTAGCAACTCTGTTTAGTCCCAGTTTAAAGTTGAAAATTTGCTGCCATCCACTTTCTTTTGTCTGAAACACAGGCTTCCAGGAAGGGCAATTTTTGGGCTTCACCATGTTTAATCAAAATGTACAACTGTGTGTCGTCCGCATAGGGTATAAATTGAGTTCCTCAGTTAGGTGGTTAACCTCTAACATCTAGACATTCTGCTAGCGGAACACCTGCTCCAATATCCAATGATAGGCGTGGCGCGAATTACAAATTCCTCAAAAATCCCAAAAATTCCATTTAACAAACATATGACTATTTTACACCATTTTAAAGACAAGACTCTCCTGTATCTAACCACACTGTCCGATTTCAAAAAGGCTTTACCATGAAAGCAAAACATTACATTATGTCAGGAGAGTACCCAGCCAGAAATAATCAGACACCCATTTTTCTAGCTAGCATATAATGTCTCAAAAACCAAAACCACAGCTAAATGCAGCACTAACCTTTGATTATCTTCATCAGATGACACTCCTAGGACATTATGTTATACAATACATGCATGTCTTGTTCAATCAAGTTCATATTTATATCAAAAAACAGCTTTTTACATTAGCATGTGACGTTCAGAACTAGCATTCCCACCGAACACTTCCGGTGAATTTACTAAATTACTCACGATAAAAGTTCACAAAAAACATAACAATTATTTTAAGAATTATAGATACAGAACTCCTTTATGCAATCGCGGTGTCCGATTTTAAAATAACTTTTCGGTGAAAGCACATTTTGCAATATTCTGAGTAGATAGCCCGGCCATCACAGGCTAGCTATTTTGACACCCACCAAGTTTGGCACTCACCAAACTCAGATTTACTATAAGAAAAATTGGATTACCTTTGCTGTTCTTCGTCAGAATACACTCCCAGGACTTCTACTTCAACAACAAATGTTGGTTTGGTTCCAAATAATCCATAGTTATATCCAAATAGCGGCGTTTTGTTCATGCGTTCAAGACACTATCCGAAGGATAACGAAGGGTGACGCGCCCGCGCGTATCGTCACAAAAAAATTCAAAATATTCCATTACCGTACCTCGAAGCATGTCAAACGCTGTTTAAAATCAATTTTTCTGCAATTTTTCTCATAAAATAGCGATAATATTCCGACCGGGAGTCGTTGTTTTCGTTCAAAGACTGAAATAAGTAAAATGGACTCTTCACGTGCACGCGCGCACCCGTCTCATTGTTCTCAGATCGACCACTATCCAAATGCGCTACAGTTTTTCAGCCATGGACTGCAGAGTCATCATTCAACGTTCTGGCGCCTTCTGAGAGCCTATGGGAGCCTTTAAAAAGTGTCACGTTACAGCAGAGATCCTCTGTTTTCAATAAAGATGCCCTAGAAGGCCAAGAAATGGTCAGAGAGGGCACTTCCTGTTTGGAATCTTCTCAGGTTTTGACCTGCCATATTAGTTCTGTTATACTCACAGACACCATTCAAACAGTTTTAGAAACTTTAGGGTGTTTTCTATCCAAATCAACCAAGTATATGCATATTCTAGTTTCTGGGCAGGAGTAATAAACAGATTAAATTGGGTACTTTTTTTATCTGGCCGTGAAAATACTGCCCCCTATCCATAACAGGTTAAGCCATGTTTCAGTCAGGCCAATCACATCAAGATTATGATCAGTGATTAGTTCATTGACTATAACTGCCTTGGAAGTGAAGGATCTAACATTGAGATTTGAGATATCACAATCTCTTTCAATAATGACAGGAATGGAGGAGGTCTTTATTCCAGTGAGATTGTGTAAATATGCTCTCTCTAATTCTCTCTTTCTTTCTTTCTTTCTTTCTTTCTCTCGGAGGACCTGAGCCCTAGGACTACCTGGCATGATGACTCCTTGCTGTCCCCAGTCCACCTGGCCATGCTGCTGCTCCAGTTTCAACTGTTCTGCCTGCGGCTACGGAACCCTGACCTGTTCACCGGACGTGCTTGTTGCACCCTCGACAATTACTATGATTATTATTATTTGACCATGCTGGTCATTTACGAACATTTTAACATCTTGACCATGTTCTGTTATAATATCCACCCGGCACAGCCAGAAGAGGACTGGCCACCCCTCATAGCCTGGTTCCTCTCTAGGTTTCTTCCTAGGTTTTTGGCCTTTCTCAGGAGTTTTTCCTAGGGAGTTTTTCCCAGCCACCGTACTTCTTTCACATGCATTGCTTGCTGTTTGGGGTTTTAGGCTGGGTTTCTGTACAGCACTTTGAGATTTCAGCTGATGTACGAAGGGCTATATAAATAAATTTGATTTGATTTGATTTAGATTGCTAAGGCGAACACCCCCATGTTTAGTTTTGCCCAACCTAGATCGAGGCACAGACACGGTCTCAGTGGGGATAGCTGAGCTGACTGCACTGACTGTGCTAGTGGCAGACTCCACTAAGCTGGCAGGCTGGCTAACAGCCTGCTGCCTGGCCTGCACCCTATCTCATTGTGGAGCTACGGGAGTTAGAGCCCTGTCTATGTTTGTAGATAAGAGGAGAGCACCCCTCCAGCTAGGATGGAGTCCGTCACTCCTCAGCAGGAGGACACATTAAGAAGTAAATACATTCCACAAATTAACTTTTAACAAGGCACACCTGTTAATTGAAAGGCATTCCAGGTGACTATCTCATGAAGCTAGTTGAGAGAATGCCAAGAGTGTGCAAAGCTGTCATCAAGGCAAAGGGTGGCTATTTGAAGAATCTCAAATATAACATATATTTTGATTTGTTTTACACTTTTTTGGTTACTACATGATTCCATATGTGTTATTTCATAGTTTTGATGTCGTCACTATTATTTTACAATGTAGAAAATGGTAAAATAAAGAAAAACCCTTGTGTTCTAAAACTTTTGACTGGTAGTGTACATGTTAGGAGTAAAGAGCAGGGACACATGAATGAGTAGGTGTTCTAAAACTTTCTCTTTATGACAGACGGTTTATGAGATAGACGGACAGACTTTTCAGATGATGTTTGAAGAGCTGAACACTCCTCACCTAAGCTGTAAACACCGCAGATGCATCACACACACACACACACACACACACACACACACACACACACACACACACACGCACACACATTCTGTCAGAGCAAAATCTGAGTCTTTAATTATCACCTGGTCACAGTCTAAATAAGGGAGTAGAGCTCCTCTTCATAAACAGTGTATGTGTGTGTGTGTGTTTGTGCCTGTGTGCGTGTGCATGTGCATGTGTCTGTGAAAAGAAAAACAGAACGAGAAGAACAAAAGCGTCAGTGAAATCATTTCAACATTGTCTCCCCCCCACCCTCCTCATCTACACTACAGTTTGGTCACATCCCCCCACCCTCCTCATCTACATTACAGTTTGGTCACGTCACTCCCCTCCCTCCTCCTCCTTATTACAGTTTGGTCACGTCCCCCCCACCCTCCTCATCTACACTAGAGTTTGGTCACGTCCCTCCCCACCCTCCTCATCTACACTAGAGTTTGGTCACGTCCCTCCCCACCCTCCTCATCTACACTACAGTTTGGTCACGTCCCCCCCACCCTCCTCATCTACACTACAGTTTGGTCACGTCCCTCATCTACACTAGAGTTTGGTCACGTCCCTCCCCACCCTCCTCATCTATATTACAGTTTGGTCACGTCCCTCCCCCTCTCCTCATCTACATTACAGTTTGGTCACGTCCCTCCCACCCTCCTCATCTACACTACAGTTTGGTCACGTCCCTCCCCACCCTCCTCATCTACACTACAGTTTGGTCACGTCCCTCCCCACCCTCCTCATCTTTATTACAGTTTGGTCACGTCCCCCCCACCCTCCTCATCTTTATTACAGTTTGGTCAAGTCCCCCTCCCCCCATACTCCTCATCTACACTACAGTTTGGTCACGTCCCCCCCACCCTCCTCATCTACACTACAGTTTGGTCACGTCCCCCCCACCCTCCTCATCTACACTACAGTTTGGTCACTCCCCCACACCCTCCTCATCTACACTACAGTTTGGTCACCTCCCCCCCACCCTCCTCATCTACACTACAGTTTGGTCAAGTCCCCCCCACCCTCCTCATCTATATTACAGTTTGCTCACTTCCCTCCCACCCTCCTCATCTACACTACAGTTTGGTCATGTCCCCCCCAACCTCCTCATCTACACTACAGTCCCTCCCACTCTCCTCATCTACACTACAGTTTGGTCACTTTCCTCCCACCCTCCTCATCTACACTACAGTCCCTCCCACTACACCTGACCTGTAACATCTAGCATTGTTTATAGATTCTCAATGCTCAGTAATGAATACAGCAACTGCTAACTGTAATTTTTTTATTTGTATGACCAAACATTAAAGTTAAATTCACATGTTTATGCCTGATAACCCTGTCTAACTAGCATGTGTCATGGAATTAACATGTCTCTGTGTGAAGTATGACTTAATTGCTATTGTTTGCTGTGTCTTCAGAAGGTATTTAAACACTTTGATTAATTCCACATTTTGTTGTGTTATAGTCCGAATTCTTAAATGGATTAAATATATTTTTTTCTCAACCATCTATCTACACAATAGAACATAATGAAAAAGTGAAAACATGTTTTTTGAAATTTCAACAAATTTATAAAATGGAAATATAGAAATATCTCATTTACGTAAGTATTCACATTCCTGAGTCAATACTTCGTAGAAGTGCCTTTGGCAGCGATTGCAGATGTGAGTCTTTCAGGGTAAGTCTCGACAGTTTCTTGCAAAAGTATTCCTATTTTGTTACATTACAACCTGTAATTTAAATAGATTTTTATTTGGATTTCATGTAATGGACATACACAAAATAGTCCAAATTGGTGAAATGAAATGAAAAAAAATTACTTGTTTAAAAAAAAAAGAAAAAGAAAACGGAAAAGTGGTGCGTGCATATATGTTCACCCCCTTTGCTATGAAGCCACGAAAATAAGATCAGGTGCAACCAGTTACATTCAGAAGTCATATAATAAGAAACAAAATAGCAAACACATTTGGTGTTCGCCAAAAGACATGTGGGAGACTCCCCAAACATATGAGAGAAGGTACTCTGGTCAGATGAGACTAAAATTGAGTTTTTTTGGCAATCAAGGATAACACTGTCTGGTGCAAACCCAGCACCTCTCATCACCCCGAGAATACCATCCTCACAGTGAAGCATGGTGGTGGCAGCATCATGATGTGGGGATGTTTTTCATCAGCAGGGACTGAGAAACTGGTCAGAATTGAAGGAATTATGGATGGCGCTAAATACAGGGAAATTCTTGAGGGAGACCTGTTTCACTCTTCCAAAGATTTGAGACTGGGACGGAGGTACACCTTCCAGCAGGATAATGACCCTAAGCATACTGCTAAAGCAACACTTGAGTGGTTTAAGGGGAAACATTTAAATGTCTTGGAATGGCCTAGTCAAAGCCCAGACCTCAATCCAATTGAGAATCTGTGGTGTGTCTTAAAGATTTCTGTACATCAGCGGAACCCATCCAACTTGAAGGAGCTGGAGCAGTTTTGCCTTGAAGAATTGGCAAGCATCCCAGTGGCTAGATGTGCCAAGCTTATAGAGACATACCCCAAGATACTTGCAGCTGTAATTGCTGCAAAAGGTGGCTCTGCAAAGTTTTGACTTTGGGGGGGTGAATATTTTAGCATGCTCAAGTTTTCTGTCTTTTTGTCTTATTTCTTGTTTGTTCACAATAAAACATATGTTGCATCTTCAAAGTGGTAGGCATGTTGTGTTAATCCAATTGTATTTCATTCCTGCTTTGGCAATGTTAACATATGTTTTCCATGCCAATAAAGGCTTTTTAATTTAATTGAGAGAGAGAGAGAGTCAATGGTAAGCTTCTAGGGGACTACTATAATAGGTACATCTATAGCTCATCTCTTGGCAGTAGTACTGTAGACTACCTTATCACTGACCTCAACCCAGAGTCTCTTAGAGTGTTCACAGTCAGCCCACTGACACCCCTATCAGATCACAGCAAATCAGTCTACTTGAACAGAACAATATTCAATCATGAGGCATCAAAGCCAAAGGAACTGAGTGATATTAAGAAATGCTTTAGATGGAAGGAATGTAGTGTGGAAACCTACCAAAAAACAAATAGGCAACAACTAATTCAATCCACTTTAGTCAACTTCCTGGACAAAACGTTCCACTGTAATAGTGAAGGTGTAAACTTGGCAGTATAAAAATCTTAACAGTATATTTGAGCGCTTAGGTTCCCTATCAAATCAAAAAATTTCAAACAGAAAACTGAAGAAAATAAACAACAATGACAAATATTTTGATGAAGAATGCAAAAATCTAAGAAAGAAATTGAGAAACCTGTCCAACCAAAAACATAGAGACCCGGAAAACCTGAGTCTACATGTTCACTATGGTGAATAACTAAAACAATAAAGAAATACACTACGGAAAAAGAAGGAACAGCACGTCAGAAATCAGCTCAATGTAATTGAAGAATCCATAGAATCTAACCACTTCTGGGAAAAGTGGAAAACACTAAACAAACATCAACACTATGAATTATCTTCCAAAATGGAGATGCATGGGTAAATCACTTCTCCAATCTTTTTGGCTCTATAACAAAGAACAAACAGCAAAAACATATAAATGATCAAATACTAATCTTAGAATCAAACTATTAAAGACTACCAGAACCCACTAGCTTATCCAATTACCTTGAATGAACTACAGGACAAAATAAAAACCCTCCAACTCAAAAAGGCCTGTGGTGTTGATGGTATGCTCAATGAAATGATAACATATACAGACAACAAAATCGAATTGGCTATACTTAACTCTTTAAAAGTGCTTTCCTCACCATCTTAAATAAGCATGCCCCATTCAAAAAATGTAGAACTAAGAACAGATATAGCCCTTGGTTCACCCCAGACTTGACTGCCCTTGACCAGCACAAAAACATCCTGTGGCCTTCTGAATTAGCATCGAAAAGCCCCCGTGATATGCAACTTTTCAGGGAAGTTAGAACCAATATACACAGGCAGTTAGAAAAGCCAAGGCTGGCTTATTCAAGCAGAAATTTGCTTCCTGCAACACAAACTCAAAACAGTTCTGGGACGCTGTAATGTCCTTGGAGAATAAGAGCACCTCCTTCCAGCTGCCCACTGCACTGAGGATAGGAAACTCTGTCACCACCGATAAATCCACTATAATTGAGAATTTCAATAAGCATTTTTCTACGGCTGGCCATGCTTTCCACCTGGCTATCCCTACCCCGGTCAACAGCACTGCACCCCCCACAGCAACTTGCCCAAGCCTTCCCCATTTCTCCTTCTCCCAAATCCAGTCAGCTGATGTTCTGAAAGAGCTGCGAATCTGGACCCTTACAAATCAGCCGGGCTAAACAATCTCCACCCTTTCTTTCTAAAATGATCTGCCGAAATTGTTGCAACCCCTATTACTAGCCTGTTCAAGCTCTCTTTCGTGTCATCTGAGATTTCCAAAGATTGGAAAGCAGCTGCGGTCATCCCCCTCTTCAAAGGGGGGGAAACTCTTGAACCAAACTGCTACAAACCTATATCTGTCCTACCCTGCCTTTCTAAGGTCTTCGAAAGCCAAGTGAACAAACAGTTTACCTACCATTTCGAATCCCACCGCACCTTCTCCGCTATGTAATCTAGTTTCAGAGCTCGTCATGGGTGCACCTCAGCCACGCTCAAGGTCCTAAACAATATCTTAACTGTCATCGATAAGAAACAATACTGTGCAGCCGTATTCATTGACCTGGCCAAGGCTTTCGACTCTGTCAATCACCACATCGGCAGACTCAATAGCCTTGGTTTCTCAAATGATTGCCTCGCCTGTGGTTCACCAAATACTTTCTGATAGAGTTCAGTGTGTCAAATCGGAGGGCCTGTTTTGTCCGGGCCTATGGCAGTCTCTATGGGGGTGCCACAGGGTTCTATTATTGGGCCGACTTTCTTCTCTGTATACATCAATGATGACGCTCTTACTGCTGGTGAGTCTCTGATCCACCTCTACGTATACGACACCGTTCTGTATACTTCTAGCCCTTCTTTGGACACTGTGTTAACAACCCTCCAGACGAGCTTCAATGCCATACAACTCTCCTTCCGTGGCCTCCAACTGCTCTTAAATACAAGTAAAACTAAATGCATGCTCTTCAACCAATCGCTGCCTGCACCTGCCCGCCTGTCCAGCATCACTACTCTGGATGGTTCTGAATTAGAATATGTAAGACAACTACACATAACTAGGTGAATGGTTAGACTGTAAACTCTCCTTCCAGACTGACATCAAAAATCTCCAATCCAAAGTTAAATCTAGAATTGGCTACCTATTTCGCAAAAAAGCATCCTTCACTCATGCTGCCAAACATACCCTCGTAAAACTGACCATCCTACCGATCCTCGTCTTCGGCGATGTCATTTACAAAATAGCCTTCAATACCCTACTCAATAAATTGGATGCAGTCTATCACAGTGCCATCCGTTTTGTCTCCAAAGCCCCATATACTACCCACCACTGCGACCTGTACGCTCTCGTTGGCGGCCCTCGCTTCATACTCGTCGCCAAACGCACTGGCTCCAGGTCATCTACAAGACCCTGCTAGGTAAAGTCCCCACTTATCTCAGCTCGCTGGACACCATAGCAGCACTGACCTGTAGCACGCGCTCCAGCAGGTATATCTCTCTGGTCATCCCCAAAGCCAATTCTTCCTTCGGCCGCCTCTCCTTCCAGTTCTCTGCTGCCAATGACTGGAATGAACTACAAAAATCTCTGGAACTGGAAACATTTATCTCCCTCACTAGCTTTAAGCACCAGCTGTCAGAGCAGCTCACAGATTGCTGCACCTGTACATAGCCCATCTATAATTTAGCTGAAACAACTTCCGCTTCCCCTACTTTATTTATTTTGCTCCTTTTACACCCCATTATTTATATTTCTACTTTGCACTTTCTTCCATTGCAAATCTACCATTCCAGTATTTTAATTGCTATATTGTATTTACTTCACCACCATGGCCTTTTTTTGCCTTTACCACCCTTATCTCACCTCATTTGCTCACATTGTATATAGACTTATTTTTCTACTCTATTATTGACTGTATGTTTGTTTTACTCCATGTGTAAGTCTGTGTTGTTGTATGTGTCAAACTCCTTTGCTTTATCTTGGCCAGGTCGCAATTGTAAATGAGAACTTGTTCTCAGCTTGCCTAACTGGTTAAATAAAGGTGAAATATATTTATATTTTTTTATTTAAAAAATGACTGGAACAAATTGCAAAAATCTGGAGAGTTATATCTCCCTCTAACTTTAAGCATCAGCTTTCAGAGCAGCTTACTGATCACTGTACCTGTACACAGCCAATCTGTAAATAGCACACCCAACTACCTCATCCCCATATTGTTATTTATCTTTTTACTCTTTTGCACTCCAGTATCTCCACTTGCACATCATCATCTGCACATCTATCTCTCCAGTGTTAATGTTAAATTGTAATTATTTCGCCTCTATGGCATTTTTATTGCCTTACCTCACTAATCTTCTACATTTACACACACTGTACAAAGATTTTTCTATTTTGTTGTTGACTGTACATTTGTTTATGTGTAACTCTGTGTTGTTGTTTTTGCCGCACTGCTTTGCTTTATCTTGGCCAGGTCGTATTTGTAAATTAAAACTTGTTCTCAACTGGCCTACCTGGTTAAATAACGGGGGAAAATATATTAGTTTACCTGGTTAAATAAAGGTGAAATAAAATATGTAAATAAAATGTCCCAATTTTTGACACAATGTGAGTAATGTGATAAAATAACAAAACACCACTACTGCTTAAAAATAAAACAAAATAATTTCAAATAACAACATCTAATTAGATTCACTACCCATAATAACTCCATAATGAAAAAAAGGGTATCTATACAGTGTCGTGACGTTGTATTAGTTAATGTGACGACTGTTGCTCATCGAATGATTAACGGTTTATAATTGCGTGATTAAATGAATTAAGCAATGAATCAAGCAATTATTAACTCATTAACCTGGGGCACCATGGGAACATTGTTTTGATTGAGTTTCTATTTCCCAAATTAACTCAAAGGATATCAGAATATCGATGTTACAACAGTCGCTAAATTAATCAATTTCCTCTACAGTCTCATAATCTGAACGTCGCATAATCCGGGAATCTGCACGGACCCGGGCTTTACCAATGAATTTACCACACCAATCTTAGTTGATTATTTATTTACTAGCAAGCTAAAATGATGATAAAAATACACATACACAAAACACAGTCTAGCTATTGATTAGGACTTAGTATAACGGGCCAAGACACTATGGCGCGTGTTACCCAAAATGGGGATTTAAAAGAGAGAGAAACAAAGGGAGTACACGAGAGAAATATACATTTGGGTTCATTTGTCAGCCATGCTTATTTAAAACTAGCCTTGCCCCGAACTGCCGCTCTTATGGGTCAGAATATAATGATGTAATTACGTGTTGGAGGTCTCAGGTGGGAAGCTCCGCGTGGGTCGTTTAGGCTTCTCAATGACGCACTTCTCCGGCGCAACTCTCTGGTTGTCCTCACGATGTCAGTGTCCTTCTTGGCTTCGTGATCTGATCCTTCACCCTTGATCTGAAAGGGGTCTTCTGAGGACAGACAGCTCTGTAGCTCAGAGCTCACAGCTTCGGCCCGAACGGTGTAGATACCACGATTCAATGGAGAGTGGAGGCTGGATGGTTCGGCTTGAATTCACCCGCTTAGACACAGCTACTCGTCCGTAGCTCGTGTAGAAAAATATTTCTTTGTCTTCAACCTTGTGTTTCGTTTTGGGGTTCGTCGACTTTGTTAGACCTTCGCTGCAGCTTGGGGTCAATTAGTCTCCTATGTTAATTCTTCTCTCTCCTGTCTTATACCCTCGGGTCAGAAGTGGGTGTAACCGCCTTTAGGGCAATTCTCTGGGCAGACCAAGTAAAGGGGCAAGGCCTAGATTTTGACTAAAAATCCAATTTTAGACACTAACTTCACATTTCATCTTTACCAAAACATTCTGTTTGATTTGGATATTTTCCACACACGTACAATGTATAAACATCAGGCATATACTGGGAAAACTCTTAAAGGTACAATGTTTTCATAATAACGTCATCTCTTAACCTTTAAAAACAATACAAAAGTTACATACATTTTAATATTCCACCTCTCGTCATGACCACCATTGTGGCTGACAGAAACCATTGTTCCAAAGTCCCTTTATTGCATGTTTAATGTTCTGAGGCCAGTTCTCCATTGTTAGGACAAAGGAATTTCTCTGTGGCCTAAGGTTTATTATGGGCGTGAGGTGTCATAAAACCCCCACATCTTCAGACCCCTAGATCTCTCCTCCTCTGTTGGGGGTTTGGGAGATAATCTGTAGGGTGGTGGTCTCCTGTACCCTGACCTGATCAGGACAGTCATGACAACAGTCATAGGAAAATAAACTTAAGCCAGTCTACCCTTATTCAAAGGCAATGCCCTCTCCTTCTTCCTGTTGATCCAAATGACAGATTGGGCTATGAACCATATGAACCATAAACTTCATAATGATCAGTATTACTAATGACCATCAAATCAGTCTTACAAATTACCGTACAATTCATCATCCTAATGTCTTTCCAGTGAGGGTGATCAAACCACACTAGAAAGTCAGGACAGAGGTCATACAAACCCCATACAAAGAAGTGTTTCTTACTATATTGGACAAATTCATGAAAAACGGTCAAACATTTCATACATTTCGTATCCCATGTTTACATTTCTTATAAAAAAATGTAAACGTGTTCAATTAAAACTCTGAAAATAAAAACTTCACAAAATGTAATGTGTACCCCTTTAAGATACCTCGGTACTAACCTACACAAAAACCCACAAAGGAAATAGTTCACTCAATAAGTGAAACACATATTATCACCACTAACAAATATTCATCACAAATGTGTTGTGAGTGGTTGTTTTACATTTACATTTACATTTACATTTTAGTCATTTAGCAGACGCTCTTATCCAGAGCGACTTACAGTAGTGAATGCATACATTTCATACAATTTCATACATTTTTTTTTTCTGTGCTGGCCCCCCGTGGGAATCGAACCCACAACCCTGGTGTTGCAAACACCATGCTCTACCAACTGAGCTACAGGGAATCATGTAGCTGAGCTACAGGAAATCATGTAGCAAAAACAAACAAAAATAGCCATGCCAGTTCCCTTTACTGCGTCCCTTACAGCCCGATATAGCCCAGCGAGCATGACTCACTTTCACCAGCGGACTCTATCCAAAAACCACTAATAACTAATAACATATGTCCAGTCAAATTATTAAAAGGCATTGTCTTCATTTCAGTCTACCCAAATGATATTACTCTATATTAATAATAACAACTCCTGTTTCACACTTATTAAACGTCCATGACTTTGAAATTAACATGTAATGCCAAATAAAATCCATCCGTCAATTCATGAAGGTGAAAAAAGACATCAAGATGGGAACTAATAGTTCACAATGATAGAGCCTCTTTTTGTCCACAACATCAATCCATTAGTGTTGTAGCCTTGTTATCATGCAATAATTAATAGCCATACTTAGTTATCAAATTTTATCGTTGTCACATATCCATCGCAATTTCCCATCAGCTATTATTAAAATTCATTAGATTGAGAAACTGTCCCTTCTGATCAGGCTACAGGTAATAAAACAAACACTTAAAAAAAATTTTAACAAGCATATATTCCGTTCATATCCATATCATTAGTATTTGATTCAGTGATTTCAATTAAGACATCATTCCTAGCAGCCTATTCCATCAGGCGATTAAAGAATCATTCAATATCGAACTAAGCAAGCTGTAAAATCGTCCAGTTTATATCTTAAAACAAAACACTGGCTGCTATAACTTTAAAGAAAAAAAAACCATGGCAATGGTTGAAATCACATTCAGAAACAGTCAGTAAAACAGACCCAATGATATTGAAATGACAAACAAATCTCACAAATAATGCAATTATAACTATCTGTAGTCTTAACACCTGACACATAATACCGACACAATTTACCAGAAAATAGCCTTACAGTTCAGTCAATCGTTTCTCCACAGAGATTTCCACAAAATGGATCTATCATAGCAGTCAAACAAATTCAATCAACATCCATTAACTCAAAACCAGATCTTGCACCTCCTTGTAATAAAAGCAAATTAACTTTCTCATGCAACATTTTACCATGTGTCAAGTTACACATGTATGGAAAACAGGAGTGAGGAAGAACAGCCAACAGTAAAAGTGTTGGGCCCACCCAGATGCCTTGCAACACCGAGCGTGGATTTCCAGGAAGCCTTCTCCTTGGAAGGAGCAGAGTTCTGTGAAAGAGAAATATCAGTTTGACAGAAAGGGTTAAGCTCTTTCGGCATCTGTAAAAGAGGAGGAAAAAAGTGACACAGTCGTGGCTTTTGCTGCAGCATTTCCTAAAGAAATATAATCTGTGCCATTAGTGTGAACTGGACATTTCATCGCAGACAGTTCATAGGGCTGACTAATAGACAGCAAAAGATTATTCACCAACACATGGGATGCAATGTGTTACCCAGTAGCTGTTAAAAAAACACACAAAAAAACTGTTTCAACAGGGTGCCAACAAAATGCAGAACAACTATCAGTATAGATATGAACTGATGTATCCTTAGCCAGAATGCATGCTCTAGTTAATGCAAATAATTCAGCAGACTGGGCAGATAGATGTGATGGTAGTCTAGCAGATTCAACAACAGAAAAGGAAGCAACCACGGAGTATGCCACAAATGTTTCCCTTTTTGAGTGTAGTTAAGCGGAGCCATCAACAAAGAATATCAAGTCCCGATTAGACAGAGGGACATCAGACAAGTCAGGGCGAGCTCTGCAAATTTCATCTACAAGTTTCCCTCATTGCAACAATATCAGCACAAGCCAACAAAACCTCTTTGGGCTAGGGGGCAGTATTGTAACGTCTGGATGACAAGCGAGCTCAAAGTAAACTGCCTGTGACTCAGGCCGAAGCTAGGATATGCATGTAATTGGTAGATTTGGATAGAAAACACTCTAAAGATTCTAAACCTGTTAAAATAATGTCTGTGAATATAACAGATCTGATATGGCAGGCGAAAACCCGAGGACAAACCATCCAGAAGAAAAAAGAAATTCAGCCCACCACTGATTCCAATGGCTGTCATTTTTAATTTAAATGGACAACCTCCCAGATTGCAGTTCCTAGGGCTTCCACTAGATGTCAACAGTCTTTAGAAAGAGGTTCAGGCTTGTTTTTGGAAAAAAGAGCTAGAATTTGGAGTTTTTCTAAGTGGCTCCCATTTTGGCTGAAGTGTTTTCATGCGCGTGGATAAGAGCGCGTACTTTGTTATTTATCTCCGGTAAAGAAAATAACGATTCTCCGTCTTAAATTTTATTGTTTATTTGCCAACAGAAGAAGATCTTCAAAGGTAAGGCATTTATTTTATCGCTATTTCTGACTTTCGTAAAGCACCTGCCTGGTTGGAAAATATTTTTAATGCTTTTGTGTGCTGGTACTCAGATAATCGCATGGTGTGCTTTCACCATAAAGCCTTTTTGCAATCTGACACAGCGGCTGGATTAACAAGAAGTTAACCTGTTAGGGCTAGGGGGCAGTATTTACACGGCCGGATAAAAAACGTACCCGATTTAATCTGGTTACTACTCCTGCCCAGTAACTAGAATATGCATCTAATTATTGGCTTTGGATTGGAAACATCCTAAAGTTTCTAAAACTGTTTGAATTGTGTCTTTGAGTATAACAGAACTCATATGGCAGGCAAAAACCTGAGAAGATTTCATGCAGGAAGTGGCCTGTCTGACAAGTTGTGTTTCATCTTGGCTCTGTTTATTGAAGACTGAGGATCTTAGCTGTAACGTGACACTTCCTACGGCTCCCATAGGCTCTCAGAACCCGGGAAAAAGCTGAACGATGTCGAGGCAGCCTCTGGCTGAAACACATTATCGCCTTTGACAACTTTGTCGATCAGAGGACAAAGGGCTTAGGCGCGTGCCCGAGATTTTCTTTCGTCCTAATTGCAGATTCCCGGTTGGAATATTATCGCTTTTTTACAAGAAAAATGGCATAAAAATTGATTTTAAACAGCGGTTGACATGCTTCGAAGTACGGTAATGAAATATTTACAAATATTTTGTCATGAAATACGCCATGCGCGTGACCCTTATTTACCATTCGGATAGTGTCTTGAACGCACGAACAAAACGCCGCTGTTGAAACATAACTATGGATTATTTGAGACCAAACCAACATTTGTTATTGAAGTAGAAGTCCTGGGAGTGCATTCTGACGAAGAACACCAAAGGTAATCAAACTTTTCTAATAGTAAATCGGAGTTTGGTGAAGGCTAAACTTGCTGGGTGTCTAAATAGCTAGCCCTGTTATGCCGGGCTATCTACTTAGAATATTGCAAAATGTGCTTTCACCGAAAAGCTATTTTAAAATCGGACATATCGAGTGCATAGAGGAGTTCTGTATCTATAATTCTTAAAATAATTGTTATGCTTTTTGTGAACGTTTATCGTGAGTAATTTAGTAAATTGTTAGTAAATTCGCCGGAAGTTTGCGGGGGGTATGCTAGTTCTGAACGTCACATGCTAATGTAAAAAGCTGGTTTTTGATATAAATATGAACTTGATTGAACAAAACATGCATGTATTGTATAACGAAATGTCCTAGGGTTGTCATCTGATGAAGATCATCAAAGGTTAGTGCTGCATTTAGCTGTCTTCTGGGTTTATGTGACATTATATGCTAGCTTGAAAAATGGGTGTCTGATTATTTCTGGCTGGGTACTCTGCTGACATAATCTAATGTTTTGCTTTCGTTGTAAAGCCTTTTTGAAATCGGACAGTGTGGTTAGATTAACGAGAGTCTTGTCTTTAAAATGCTGTAAAATAGTCATATGTTTGAGAAATTGAAGTAATAGCATTTCTAAGGTATTTGAATAACGCGCCACAGGATTCCACTGGCTGTTACGTAGGTTGGACGATTTCGTCCCGCCGGCCCTAGAGAGGTTAAGCTTTTTTCTGATGTGTGACACTTGTATTTTCATGAATGTTAAATAATTCTGTTTCTGTAATTTGAATTTCGCTCTCTGCAATTTCACCGGATGTTGTCGAGGTGGGTCGCTAGCGGAACGTCTAGCCCAAAGAGGCTAAATTGCCTTAGCAACCGCTCTAAGACAACAAACCATCCCCATCTACTGGATCCAAATGCTTAGTATCCTACTGGTCTTTGCTGAGCTCCATGTTCTTGCGTAAGAACAGCAGACATATAACCCCCTTTTCTCACCCACAGTCAAATTAAAAAGTTTGGAACGGCCTGGCAAACCCAGACATGGTTAAACAGTCAACCTTTGCTTTAGAGCAACCATGGCTGATTCTGCATCCTCATTCCAAATAACAGGATCCTATGCAGTCAGTTGGTGACCATAAATACAAGCTTGAAGGGGAGTGACAATTTCAGCATAGTCAAGCAGCTGGTTTCTGCAATAGCCAGCCATCCCCAGTAATAACATCATGTGATGTTTGGTAAGAGGTTTAGGTACTGCCAATATAACTCCATTCTCTCAGTACCCAATTTCCTCCCTTCAGGAGTGACATCGTTACCCAAAAACATTACGGATTATCTACCACACCGCATTTTTGATTTAGACACCTTATCAATACCCCAGTCTATTTCAAAACCCTCATCTCGGCAGTGTTTTGAATAATATGTGGTATAATGCAAATCATTGGGTTCTTTCACTTCCCCCCCTGTTACCCACCAATGTTTAGTCAAATTCGCAATATCTTTGGTCATCTCCCCATCAACTAAGTTGTCAGGGTATAACTACCAATTGTTCACAACTCGGAGGAGTAGAAATGTTTACTCCACTAGTATCACAGTGAACCTCAATCCCAAATGTACATAGTAGGTCTCTGGCCAACATATTTTTTGGACAATTTGGAGAGGCCAGGAAAGTGTGCTCTAAAGTCATGTCTCCCAACTTCACCATGATTGGTTTAGTTAAGTGGTCAGTCATGGGCACTCCCGATGCCCCAACCAAAATTACAGTAGCTTCAGACATACAGTAAGTGTGTCTGGGTATGATTTTGCATTAATAACCGATATGGTTGCCCCCGTGTCGCATAGAAATTCAAACCACTTACCTTCTATCTGAACTTGCACCATGGGCGACTGATGAGGAGAGGAGAGCAGTTTCACCAACTGTGGCACAAGATTTGTACTTCTTCTTCTGTCTCTGACTCAACGTCCTCTTCTCCTTCGTCTCATCAGAACCCAGGGTTGTGCACCGCGGTGTGTGGAGGAGGGGCATTCAGCCAGGGTCCACGATCTGCTGGTTCTGGGTTGCCCTGAGCGTTTGGGCATTCTCTCTGAAAATGACCAGGTTGGCCGCATACAAAGCAGTCTTTCTGTGGACATAAAGGGGAAGTGTGTCCAGGTTGATTGCAGGTATAACAGATGAACATTTTTGAATTTCCTCTGCCACAGCCTCTTCCCCGGGCTCGTTCTCCACCTCCACCACTCAACGGGTGACCTGCTCCTTTACCTCTCGTCGACCCTCCGGTTGTATATGGTTGTGGATGTTGAGCATATGGTTGTGGACGTGGGGATTTCCCTTGGTAGAATGCCAGCTGAGTCATCTGTAGTTTGGTGTCTTTCTTTGTCTTCTCATTTTCTTCAATATCTGAGAATTGTCTTTCGGCATGTTTCATCTGTTCCCAGACCTCATCTAGCTCTTTGTACTCCCATCCCGCACAGTTCATTCACACAGCTCTGTGTACTTCCCATTTTCTAAATAGGCCCCAGTTCAATCCTGGCTTTCCCCCTTTTCTTTAGTCTTTCATAATCCTCAAGTCTCTTTCGTATTTCTTCCAATTTCTTCATGCTTAATGTCCCTCCTAGTGGAAAACCACCTTCCTTGTGCCACAGTGGGATCTCACTTGTTTCCCACTCTCCCCACAGTCTCGTCATGGATTGGTACGGTCCGGGGTCCTCAGGAACCACCGGTTTTCCTTTTTTGTTTTCCTTTTTCCTCTATAACATACAGAAAAACAATATTGATCAGTATAACAAATAATTCTTTACAGAATAACAAGGTACAGTACAAACAAGCAATCATTTTACATATTCTTACAAATGGAAAAAACCTGATCTTAAGCCTGATCTTTATAATAATAATCCCGAGCTCTTTTTCCCCCAAATGGGAAAGATCTCCAAAGTATATCTTCTCCCAAATGCACTTCTCTCACTTTCCCAGTATATGTCTGATGAGTACTATAACAGCCCCTTTTACACCAGGATGCTGTCACAATCTTCCAAACCACTACTTTCAACCCAGTATCTCCCAATAAGTTTTCTAATCGGCTAATGCTCAATGTTACAATTTCTAATTTAACATTACATTCTCGCTGACACCATCTTTTATACATTTATACATTTATACATTTCCTTCTCAGAAACGATCTATCCTTCTCTCAGAGGAATCTAACCCCTATAATGGAGAAAGGACCCTTCTTCCAAGAGGACTGACCCCTATAAACCATTCACCCTTCTCTCAAGAGGACTCTAACCCACATATTAGAGAAAGGACTCAGAGGAATCTAACCCCTATAATTCTCTCAGCGGAATCTAGCCCCTATAAAAGCAAAAGGACTCTTCTTCCAAGAGGACTCTGACCCTTATAAACCATTCTTAAAACTAAGCTCTATTTTCTTAAAACTAAGCTCGTTAACCCATGATCAAAGAATCCAGGTCTTATCTAAATTTGTTCGGGATAGAGTAGACAGTCTCCCCTCCTCCAGTGATTTCAGGCGGGTTTCATCTGCTCCAGCTTCTATGTGGAATGAGAATTACCTGGGTCACTGGTGACCCCCATGCACGGTTGACCTATTGTCACTCTGGAATCAGTTGAAGACTGCCATTATATATCCTATCCTCATCATCAAGAATTGTTAGGGAATTCTGCTCTATGTGCACACAAGTGACCAGAGGAAACTTCTTTGATCAGAGGTTAGTTTGTTTAAGAAGGATTACAAGCCGGATTGCAACCCGGAGTAAACACTTACATACCCAAATCTAACTGCCTGTAGCTCAGGCCCTGAAGCAAGGATATGCATTTTCTTGGTACCATTTGAAAGGAAACACTTTGTAGTTTGTGGAAATGTGAAAGAATGTAGGACAATATAACACATTACATCTGGTAAAAGATAATATAAAGAAAAAAACAACCTTTTTGTATTTTTTTTGTACCATCATCTTTGAAATGCAAGAGAAAGGCCATAATGTATTATTCCAGCCCAGGTGAAATTGAGATTTTGGAGCATATGTGCAAAGTTTTAGACTGATCCAATGAACCATTGCATTTCTGTTCAAACTTTTGTGTCAACACTGCCCAAATGTGCCTAATTTCTTTATTAATTTCATGTTCATAATTGTACACTCTCCTCAGAAAATACCATGGTATTCTTAATAGCTACTGTAAATTGGACAGTGCAGTTAGATTAACCTGTTTGGGATAGGGGGCAGTATTGAGAATTTTGGAAAAAATATGTGCCCATTTTTAACTGCCTCCTACACCAACTCAGAAGCTAGAATATGCATATTATTGTTCAGGTTTGGATAGAAAACACTGAATTTTCTAAAACTGTTTGAATGGTGTCTGTGAGTATAACATAACTCCTATGGCAGGCAAAAGCCTGACAAGGTTTCATGCAGGAAGTACCCTGTCTGACAAGGAGTCGTGCGTCTTGCATCTTGCATCTGTTTATTGAAAAGTAAGGATCTTAGCTGTAACGTGACAATTCCCAGGGCTCCGATAGGCTCTCAAAACCCGGGAAATACCTGAAGGTTGACGAGGCAGCCTCAGGCTGAAACACATTATCGCCTTTGGTAAGTGGCGGATCAGAGGACCTTTGAATGAGGCGCGTGCACGATTCGCTCCTGAGGAGAAATTTAATTCGGCTGTTTAGGCTCAATGCATATTCCCGGTCGGAATATTATCGCTTTTCTACGAGATAAATGGCATAAAAATTGGTTTTAAACAGCGGTTGACATGCTTCGAAGTACGGTAATGGAATATTTAGACATTTTTTGTCACGCCAATGCGCCATGCGCAAGACCGTGATGTTGCATTCTGATAGTGTCTAGAACTCACGAACAAAACGTCGCTGTTTGGATATAACGATGGATTATTTGGGACCAAACCAACATTTGTTATTGAAGTAGAAGTCCTGGCAGTGTATTCTGACGAAGAACAAGCAAGGTAAGAACATTTTTCTTATAGGAAATGTGATTTTGGTGGAGGCTGACCTGGGTGGGTGTCTAAATAGCTAGCCCTGTGATGCCGGGCTATGTACTTAGATTATTGCAAAATGTGCTTCATCCGAAAAGCTATTTTAAAATCGGACATATCGAGTGCATAGAGGAGTAATGTATCTATAATTCTTAAAATAATTGTTATGCTTTTTGTGAACGTTTATCGTGAGTAATTTAGCAAACTGTTAGTAAATTCCCCGGAAGTTTGCGGGGGTTATGCTTTTTCTGAACGTCACATGCTAATGTAAAAAGCTGTTTTTTGATATAAATATGAACTTGATTGAACAGACATGGATGTATTGTATAACACAATGTCCTAGGTGTGTCATCTGATGAAGATCATAAAAGGTTAGTGCTGCATTTAGCTGTGGTTTGGGTTTATGTGACATGATATGCTAGCTTGAAAAATGGGTGTCTGATTATTTCTGGCTGGGCACTCTGCTGACATAATCTAATGTTTTGCTTTCGTTGTAAAGCCTTTTTGAAATCGGACAGTGGGGTTAGATTAACGAGATTCTTGTCTTTAAATAGCTGTAAAATAGTCATATGTTTGAGAAATTCAAGTAATAGTATTTCTAACGATTCAAAAATCGCGCCACTGGATTGCAGTGGCTGTTACGTAGGTGGGACGAGTTCGTCCCACATGCGCCAGAGAGGTTAACAAGAAGTTAAGCGTTCTGCCAATATCAGATATATCTATGTCCTGGGAAATGTTCTTGTTACTTACAACCTCATGCTAATCACATTAGCCTACGTTAGCTCAACCGTCCCATCAAAGGGACACCAATCCTGAAAAAGTTAACCTCTTTGGGCTAGGGGGCAGTATTCGGAAGTTCGGATGACTGACATGCCCAACGTAAACTGCCTGTTAGTCAGGCCCAGAAGCTATGATATGCATATAATGGGTAGATTTGGATAGAAAACACTCGGGAGGTTCTAAAACTTTTTAAATCATGTCTGTGAGTATAACAGAACTGATATGGTAGGCAAAAACCTGAGGAGAATCCATCCTGATTTTTTGTTTGAGGTCACAGGCCATTTCAATGCTTGTCTATGGGATATTCAAAGGAATTCCTCCCAGATTGCAGTTCCTATGGCTTCCACTAGATGTAAAACGTCTTTAGAAAGGGTTTCAGGCTTGTTTTTTGAAAAATGAGCAAGTAGTTGTAGTTTTTCAAGGTGTCTCTCATTAGGACTCTAGTCTTGTGGTGCTTGTGAATGAGGGCGCGCACTTCGTTATTTATCTCCGGTATTGAACACACTACATTCTCTCTTAAATTGTATCTTTTATTTACATATTAGGGTACCTGAGGATTGATTCAAAATGTTGTTTGACTTGTTTGGACGAAGTTTACCTGTAACTTTTGGGATTCCTTTGTCTGCATGTTGAACGAGTGGAACGGTGGATTACTAAATCAAATGTGCCAAATAAACAGAGTTTTTGGGGATATAAAGAAGGACTTTATTGAACAAAACAACCATTTGTTGTGTAGCTGGGACCTTTGGGATTGCAAACAGAGGAAGATCTTCAAAGGTAAGTGATTTATTTTATCGCTATTACAGATTTTTTTGACACCTCTGCTGGTTTGAAAAATGCTTGTGTATGCGGGCGCTGTCCTCAGATAATTGCATGGTATGCTTTTGCCGTAAAGCCTTTTTGAAATCTGACAACGCGGTTGGATTAACAAGAAGTGAAGCTTTTAAACGACGTAAGACACTTGTATTTTCATGAATGTTTAATATTACGATTTTTGTATTTTGAATTTTGCGCTCTGCACCTCAGATTGCTGCCCAAATAAATTATTTACAGAGTTCAAGTAACAGAAACATCTCAACATCAACTGTCCAGAGGAGACTGCGTGAATCAGGCCTTCATGGTCGAATTTCTGCAAAGAAACCACTACTAAAGGACACCAATAATTGCTTGGGGCAAGAAACACAAGAAATTGACTTTAGACCAGTGGAAATCTGTCCATTGGACTGATGAGTCCAAATGTGAGATTTTTGGTTCCAACCGCCGTGTCTTTGTGAGACGCCGGATGATACGGATGATCTCCGCTCTCTCTACTCTGGATGATCTCTGCATGTGTGGTTCCCACCATGAAGCATGGAGGAGGGAGTGTAATGGTGTGGGGGTGCTTTGCTGGTGAAACTGTCTATGATTTATTTAGAATTCAAGGCACTCTTAACCAAAGAGGGGGAGAGAGGGGGATAGAAAGAGAGAAAGATGGATGGAGTACAGAAGGAGGGGGGAGCAGAGAGGGCGAGAGAGGGGGTGTAGAGAGAGAGGGGAGGAGAAGAGAGTGAGAGAGGAGTAGAGAGAGAAGTGGGGAGTAGAGAGGGAGAGAGAGGTGGAGTAGATAGAGAGGGGGAGTAGAGGGGGGAGAAGAGAGAGAGGGGGAGTACTGGGAGAAAGAGGAGTAGAGAGGGAGAGTAGAGAGAGAGAGAGAGGGGGAGTAGAGAGAGAGAAAGGGGGGAGTAGAGAGAGAGGGGGAATAGAGAGAGAGAGGGGGGAGAAGAGAGAGAGAGGGGGAGTAGAGAGGGATCGGGGAGCAGAGAGGGAAAGAGTGGGGAGTGGAGAGGGAGAGGGAGAGAGAGGGGGGAGTGGAGAGATAGAGGGGTAGAGAGATAGAATTGATAGAAAGAGAGGGGGGAGTAGTGAGGGAGAGAGAGGGGGAGAGGAGAGGGAGAGAATGGGGTGTAGAGAGAGAGAGGTGGGTAGAGAGAGAGGAGGAGTAGAGAGGGAAAGAGATGGGGGAGTAGAGAGAGAGAGAGGGGGAGTAGAGAGAGAGGGGGAGTAGAGAGAGGGGGGAGTAGAGAGAGTGGGAGAGCAAGTAGAGAAAGAGAGAGAGGGAGCGGGAGGGTGGAGGAGAGAGTGGGGGGAGTAGAGAGAGAGGGGGGAGTAGAGCAAGAGAGGGGGAGTGGAGAGGGGGGAGTAGAAAGAGAGTGAGGGGAGTTCAAAGAGTGGGATAGAGAGAGAGGGGTAGAGAAGGAATGGGTGAGTAGAGAGAAGGGGGAGTAGAGAGGGAGAGAGGGAGGAGTAGAGAGAGGGGGAGTAGTGAGGGAGAGAGAGGGTGGAGGAGAGAGAGAGGAGGAGTAGAGAGAGAGAGGGGGGATTAGAGATGGAGAGAGAGGGGGAGTAGAGAGCGAGAGTCTCCAAGAAACCCTGCTCTATAACTTTGTGGACGCCATTTTACTGGGCAGCTCGGCTCGGCACCCCGAGAGTCTTGGCAGTGTCTCACTGCATTAAGATCTCACACTTACACATGTAAAACTCTCCCTGAGTCTATGTTGGATGTTACTACTGTGGGTGATATCCTATGAATTACCATTAGGCATTTAAAAAAAACACATATGAATTTTCCTAGGGAGACATATACTGCATATACTGCAGCCTCTTGGGCCAGCTGTTATTGTTGCTTGGTGGGTGTAGAGTGCAGTGGCCCTTAATGAAACTGCTGCTCGCTCGGTCTGCTGGTGACGAAAAGGTTTAATTTCTATCATTTTAACCCTTTTTTTATAGTTGTACCCGTATACAGTAGAAAATGTAACACGGTGTCTGTACAGTAACAACTGTACATGACATCAGAGCTCAGGCTCTGTGCTTCACAGCGATGTCTGGTTTTTGACTGACAGCCCATCTTGAACACGGCACGCGACAACAAGTTGCCCCCCCCCCCCTATTCCTCCTCCTAATTGGCAACTTTGTGTTGTTGTCTGAGTGAGAGAAGTGCTGTAAATTAAGAGAACACACTGTATTTTGAAAGATGAGACGTTGGGGATTATAATATATACCACTTTGATGTCACACAAGCGAGTCAAACATTTCACATTTCAATCTCATAAAACCCATAATATAACGTCAATATTTATGATCTCTGTGTTTGATGTACATTTACATGGCATCATACCCCTGGGTTGTTAGGCTCATTCTGTTCATATGTTTGATGAATAGTTACCAGATGACATGGCGTCATACCCTGGGTTGTTAGGCTCATTCTGTTCATATGTTTGATGAATAGTTACCAGATGACATGGCATCATATCCTGGGTTGTTCTGAACAGAATGTTTGTCTACTGCGAAGACAATTCGCTTCAGAAGACACACCTGAATGCATTACTGCTTTCTATAAGCACCAAAATGCCCATCTGTTTCTTTGAATCTGGATTTTATAACTAGTGCAGTTGCGAATGAACAAGCTTTCAAATGATGACCACTTGACCCAGATGGAGATTTATAGTGGGCTGTTTTTGGATTACGTGAACAATCAACAGTAATTGTGTGATTGCGGGAGATGCTGTGTTCCCGAATGAAACAACTACAAGTGTGGTTGCTCTAGTTCCTCACAGCTAGTAAGGTAAAAATAAAAAGGACAAGAGGACAAATACATTACAGTGTCTAGTTTGAGAAACAGACGCCTCACAAGTCCTCACCTGGCAGCTTCATTAAATCGTACCCGCAAAAACACCAGTCTCAATGTCAACAACGAAGAGGCGACTCCGGGATGCTGGCCTTCTAGGCAGAGTTCCTCTGTCCGGTATCTCTGTTCTTCAGCCCATCTTAATCTTTTCTATTTATTGGCCAGTCTGAGATATGGCTTTTTCTTTGCAACTCTGCCTAGAAGGCAAGCATCCCGGAGTCACCTTTTCACTGTTGACGTTGAGACTGGTGTTTTGCGGGTACTATTTAATGAAGCTGCCAGTTGAGGACTTGTGAGGTGTCTGTTTCTCAAACTAGACACTCTAATGTACTTGTCCTCTTGCTCTGTTGTGCACCGGGGCCTCCCATTCCTCTTTCTATTCTGTTTAGAGCCAGTTTGAGCTGTTCTGTGAAGGGAGTAAAACAGCGTTGTACGAGATCTTCAGTTTCTTGGCAATTTCTGGCATGGAATAGCCTTCATTTCTCAGATCAAGAATAGACTGAAAAGTTTCAGAAGAAAGGCTTTGTTACTGGCCATTTTGAGCCTGTTATCGAACCCACAAATGCTGATGCTTCAGATACTGAACTAGTCTAAAGAAGGCCAGTTTTATTGCTTCTTTAATCAGTACAACAGTTTTCAGCTGTACTAACATAATTGCCAAAGGGATTTCTAATGATATATTAGCCTTTTAAAATGATAAACTTGGATTAGCTAACACAACGTGCCATTGGAACACAAGAGTGATGGTTGCTGATAATGAGCCTCTGTACGCCTATGTAGATATTTTGTAAAAGAATCAGCCGTTTCCAGCTATAATAGTCATTTACAACCTTAACAATGTCTACATTGTATTTCTGATTATTTGTATGTTATTTTAATGGGAAAAATGTGCTTTTCTTTAAAAAACAAGGACATTTCTAAGTGACCCCAAACTTTTGAACGGTAGTGTGTGAATATATATATATATATATATATGTATATATACCACTATAGACTATATACTATATATACCACTATAGACTATATATACCACTATGGAATATACACAACTATAGAACATATATACTGCTCAAAAAAATAAAGGGAACACTTAAACAACACATCCTAGATCTGAATGAAAGAAATAATCTTATTAAATACTTTTTTCTTTACATAGTTGAATGTGCTGAAAACAAAATCACACAAAAATAATCAATGGAATAATCCAATTTATCAACCCATGGCGGTCTGGATATGGAGTCACACTCAAAATTAAAGTGGAAAACCACACTACAGGCTGATCCAACGTTAATGTAATGTCCTTAAAACAAGTCAAAATGAGACTCAGTAGTGTGTGTGGCCTCCACGTGCCTGTATGACCTCCCTACAATACCTGGGCATGCTCCTGATGAGGTGGCGGATGGTCTCCTGAGGGATCTCCTCCCAGACCTGGACTAAAGCATCCGCCAACTCCTGGACAGTCTGTGGTGCAACGTGGCGTTGGTGGATGGAGCGAGACATGATGTCCCAGATGTGCTCAATTGGATTCAGGTCTGGGGAACGGGCGGGCCAGTCCATAGCATCAACGCCTTCCTGACACACTCCAGCCACATGAGGGCTAGCATTGTCTTGCATTAGGAGGAACCCAGGGCCAACTGCACCAGCATATGGTCTCACAAGGGGTCTGAGGATCTCATCTCGGTACCTAATGGCAGTCAGGCTACCTCTGGCGAGCACATGGAGGGCTGTGCGGCCCCCCAAAGAAATGCCACCCCACACCATGACTGACCCACCGCCAAACCAGTCATGCTGGAAGATGTTGCAGGCAGCAGAACGTTCTCCACGGCGTCTCCAGACTCTGTCACATGTGCTCAGTGTGAACCTGCTTCATCTGTGAAGAGCACAGGGCGCCAGTGGCGAATTTGCCAATCTTGGTGTTCTCTGGAAAATGCCAAACGTCCTGCACGGTGTTGGGCTGTAAGCACAACCCCCACCTGTGGACGTCGGGCCCTCATACCACCCTCATGGAGTCTGTTTCTGACCGTTTGAGCAGACACATGCACATTTGTGGCCTGCTGGAGGTAATTTTGCAGGGCTCTGGCAGTGCTCCTCCTCTGCTCCTTGCACAAAGGAGGAGGTAGCGGTCCTGCTGCTGGGTTGTTGCCCTCCTACTGCCTCCTCCACATCTCCTGATGTACTGGCCTGTCTCCTGGTAGCGCCTCCATGCTCTGGACACTACGCTGACAGACACAGCAAACCTTCTTGCCACAGCTCGCATTGATGTGCCATCCTGGATGAGCTGCACTACCTGAGCCACTTGTGTGGGTTGTAGACTCCGTCTCATGCTACCACTAGAGTGAAAGCACCGCCAGCATTCAAAAGTGACCAAAACATCAGCCAGGAAGCATAGGAACTGAGAAGTGGTCTGTGGTCCCCACCTGCAGAACCACTCCTTTATTGGGGGTGTCTTGCTAATTGCCTATAATTTCCACCTGTTGTCTATTCCATTTGCACAACAGCATGTGATATTTATTGTCAATCAGTGTTGCTTCCTAAGTGGACAGTTTGATTTCACAGAAGTGTGATTGACTTGGAGTTACATTGTGTTGTTTAAGTGTTCCCTTAAATATTTTGAGCAGTGTATATATATATATATATATATATATATATATATATATATATATATTCTATAGTTGTGTATATTCCATAGTGGTATATATCGTCTATAGTGGTATATATAGTCTATAGTGGTATATGTAGTATATAGTGGTATATATAGTCTATAGTGGTATATATAGTATATAGTGGTATATATAGTCTATATTGGTATATATAGTATATTGTGGTATAGAGAGTCTATAGTTGTATATATAGTCTATAGTGGTCTATATAGTCTATAGTGGTATATATAGTATATAGTGGTATATATAGTCTATAGTGGTATATATAGTATATATTGGTATATATAGTCTATAGTGGCATATATAGTCTATAGTGGTCTATATAGTCTATAATGGTACTTATAGTCTATAGTGGTATATAGTCTATAGTGGTCTATATAGTCTACAGTGGTCTATATAGTCTATAGTGGTATATATAGTCTATAGTGGTGTATATAGTGGTATATATAGTATAAAGTGGTATATATAGTCTATATTGGTATATGTAGTCTATAGTGGTATATATAGTCTATATTGGTATATATAGTCTATAGTGGTATATATAGTGGAATATATAGTGGTATATATAGTCTATATATAGTCTATAGTGGTATATATAGTCTTTGGTGGTATATATAGTCTATAGTGGTATATATAGTCTATAGTGGTATATATAGTCTATAGTGGTATAGTGGTATATATAGTCTATGGTGGTATATATAGTCTACAGTGGTATATGTAGTCTATAGTGGTATATATAGTGGAATATATAGTCTATAGTGGTATATATAGTCTATAGTGGTATATATAGTCTTTGGTGGTATATATAGTCTATAGTGGTTTACAGTACCTAATGTGCTTTTTCTTTGCCAGGGGCCTGGATATGATGTTCTATGTAGAAGAGATACAGTCTGACCTCTGACCTCTGAAGAGACAGTGTCTTATCTTATGCTGCAGTCTCAGGGTTCTGGCCTCAGGGTTCTGACTCTGCTAGACTGCCAGAGCCTGGGCTGCAGTAACCCTCCGAGGCCCCTCAGACCTCCGTTTTTTTTATTTTTTATTATTTTTTATTTAACCTTTATTTAACAAGGCAAGTCAGTTAAAAACAATTTATTATTTACAATGACGGCCTACCAAAAGGCAAAAGGCCTCCTGCAGGGACGGGTGCTGGGATAAAAAATATAATACAATTAAATATAATATAGGACAAAACACACAAAACGACAAGAGAGACTACATAACACTACATAAAGAGAGACCTAAGACAACAACATATCAAGGCAGCAACAAAACATAACAACAATACAACATGGTAGTAGCACAAAATATGGTACAAACTTTATTGGGCACAGACAACAGCAAAAAGGGCAAGAAGGTAGAGCCAACAATACATCACGCAAAGCAACCACAACTGTCAGTAAGAATGTCCATGACTGAGTCTTTCAATTAAGAAATTGAGATAAAACTGTCCAGTTTGAGTGTTTGTTACAGCTCGTTCCAGTCGCTAGCTGCAGCGAACTGAAAAGACGAGTGACCCGGGGATGTGTGCGCTTCGGGGACCTTTAACAGAATGTGACTGGCAGAACGGTTGTTGTGGAAGGATGAGGGCTGCACAAGATATCTCAGATCAATTGCCGTCTACAGACAGACAGCAGTCTGACGGCCTAGCCAGACTGAGCCAGGACGGACAGATAACCATCTCTATGACAGGATGAAACACAACACACTGCCACAGCAGAGTAACTGTCAAAACCCACATGTACTAAAATGAGACCAGAGTGGTGAGGATTTCAGGGCTTCCAACAACTTTTTGTATAACCCATCTACAGCTGTCCAAGAAGCTGCAATACTTCTGATCTTTTTAATGGTAACTGTAATCCTGTGTACCAAACACCCTCCTCTTCCGCTCACAGGACAGCTCTCCACCTTAAACTGTAACCCTGATGGGATGATAACAGTTGTAAATTGAAAAATAATCCCGCAATTTTTTATTTTTGTTCTTGTTTCAAATGCTCCCCTCTTATCTTAAGGCTACCAAGCCATTTCAGGAAACTGTAGTTATTTAACAAGAACAGTTGGATACATGTTTTCATTATATATTTTCTCCAGATTAGCGCTAAAACAAAGTACCTCCCCCCTAAAGATAACAGCTTGCAGCCCGTGGCTCATTTTCTCCTGTATTGATGTGGAGTAGAGATTCAGCCGGCTAGGCGCTGCAGAAAAAAAAAACACCTCGACATGTGTCTGCAGGACAAGAAACTTCTATTACAGGAGTAATTTATGACCCCCCCAGGGGGAATAGACCTGCTATATTTGTTAAGGTTATTTTCTTGGTTTTTCATAGATGTCGGCTGGTTCAGTGAGATTGTCAGAATCACCTGTAGCGAGGAAGGAGGTAAAGGCCAGGTAAATATGCCCTGTCTGGGTAGGTGTTTGTGTGTGTGTGTGCGTGTGTGTGTGTGTGCGTGTGTGCGTGTGTGCGTGTGTGTGTGTGTGGATGTGCTTGCGTGTGTGCGTAGGTATGTGCATGGGTGTAGGTACTTGTGTGTGTGTGCAGGGGTTTGTGTGTGTGTGTTTGTGTGTTTATGCAGGGGTCTGTGTGTATGTGTGTGTGTGTTTGTGCAGGGGTCTGTGTGTGTGTGTGTGTGTGTTTGTGTGTGTGTGTTTGTGCAGGTGTCTGTGTGTTTGTGCAGGTGTCTCTGTGTGAGTGTGTGTGTGTGTGTGTGTGTGTGTGTGTGTGTGTGTGTGTGTGTGTCTGTGTGCGTGTGTGTGTGTGTATGAGTGCGTGTGTGTATGAGTGTGTGTGTGTGTATATCTGAGTATGTGTATGAGTGTGTGTGAGTGTGATGCAGCGGTAGACCCCAGATGGGTTCGGAGTCAGCCCAGTGTCAGATGCCTGTGGGAGGCTCATGAAAGGTCAGACCTGCTGTGGGCCCTGCTGCTCCTGGCTGGCGGACTACACAAACAAACACACACACACACACACACACACACACACACACACACACACACACACACACACACACACACACACACACACACATGCACTGACTGAGAGAGAGAGAGAGAAACATACATTTAGACTCGCTTCTCAGACCTCTACTGATTGGTGGGAGTCTGAGCTTCAGAGGCTTTGTCCTTTTGCTAAAGCCAATCAACTAACTTATGACGTATAAACATCACTGCAGCTTCCATACTATGATGTATCTATGCTCTGTTTTCCGCAATCACAGACCTGCAGTTGAAGTCTGAAGTTTACATACACCTTAGCCAAAAACATTTAAACTCATTTTTTCACAATTCCTGATATATAATCCTAGTAAAAATTCCCTGTCTTAGGTCAGTTAGGTTCACCACTTTATTTAAAAAATGTGAAATGTCAGAATAATATTAGAGAGAATGTTTTTTTTCATCTTTTATTTCTTTCATCAGATTCTCAGAGGGTCAGAAGTTTACATTCACTCAATCAGTACTTGGTAGCATTGCCTTTAAATTGTTTAACTTGAGTCAAACATTTCGGGTAGCCTTCCTCAAGCTTCCCACAATAAGTTGGGTGAATTTTGGCCCATTCCTCCTGACAGAGCTGGTGTAACTGAGTCATGTTTGTAGTCCTCCTTGCTCGCACATGCTTTTTCAGTTCTGCCCACAAATTTATAAAGGATTGAGGTCAGGGCTTTGTGATGGCCACTCCAATACGTTGACTTGGTTGTCCTTAAGCCATTTTGCCACAACTTTGGAAGTATGCTTGGGGTCGTTGTCCACTTGGAAGACCCATTTGTGACCAAGCTTTAACTTCCTGACTGATGTCTTGAGATGTTGCTTCAATATATCCACATAACTTTCCTACCTCATGATGCCATCCATTTTGTGAAGTGCACCAGTCCCTCCTGCAGCAAAGCACCCCCACAACATGATGCTGACACCTCCGTGCTTCACGGTTAGGATGGTGTTCTTCGGCTTGCAAGCATCCCCCTTTTTCCTCCAAACTTAACAATGGTCACTATGGCCAAACAGTTATATTTTTGTTTCATCAGACCAGAGGACATTTCTTCAAAAAGTACAATCTTTGTCCCCATGAGCAGTTGCAAACCGTAGTCTGGCTTTTTTATGGCGGTATTGGAGCAATGGCTTCTTCCTTGTTGAGCAGCCTTTCAGGTTATGTTGATATAGGACTCATTTTACTGTGGATATAGATACCTTTGTACCTGTTTCCTCAAGCATCTTCACATGGTCCTTTGCTGTTGTTCTGGGATTGATTTGCACTTTTCGCACCAAAGTACGATCATCTCTAGGAGACAGAACGCGTCTCCTTCCTTAGCGGTATGACGGCTGCGTGGTCCCATGGTGTTTATACTTGCGTACTATTGTTTGTACAGATGAACGTGGTACCTTCAGGCGTTTGGAAATTGCTCCCAAGGATTAACCAGACTTGTGGTGGTCTACAATTTTTTTTCTTAGGTCTTGGCTGATTTATTTTTTTCCCCCATGATGTCAAGCAAAGAGGCAGTGAGTTTGAAGATAGGCTTTGAAATATATCCACAGGTACACCTCCAATTGACTCAAATTATGTCAATTAGCCTATCAGAAGCTTCTAAAGCCATAACATAATTTTCTGGAATTTCCAAGCTGTTTAAAGGCACAGTCATCTTAGTGTATGTAAACTTTTGACCCACTGGAATTGTGATACAGTGAATTATAAGTGAAATAATCTGTATGTAAACAATTGTTGGAAAAATTACTTGTGTCATGCACAAAGTTAGATGTCCTTACCGACTTTCCAAAACTATAGTTTGTTAACAAGAAATATGTGGAGTGGTTGAAAAACAAGTTTTAATGACTCCAACCTATGCGTATGTAAACTTCCGACTTCAACTGTACATCAGATCAATCAGACCAATCCAATGTGGAGAGTTTGGTTCTCCAGTGGGGCAGACTCAGTCCATATGATGGTTCTCTAGTTGGGCAGACTCACTTCGAGTTTCAGTGGTGGGAGAGAGAGAGAGACAGACAGCACTACATTGATGAGGGACAGTGTCTAACACACCAATCAACCTGCACATGTGCTCACTGTATGTTTATTGTTATTGTTCAATGTATGGTTATTTTGACATTTGGTTATTGTTGTTACTGTTGTCCCATTGACAATTTTGATTCTTATTATTTTCCTATTATAAATATCCAAAGTAAGCTTTGGTAAAATGTACGTTGTTACATCATGCCAATAAAGCACATTGAATTGAAATTAAGAGAGAGAGAGTGACAGAGAGAGAGAGTGACAAAGAAAGAAAGAAGGAGACAGAGAGAGAGAGAGAGAGACATAGGGAGATAGATAGAGACAATAAAGCACATTGAATTGAAATTAAGAGAGAGAGACATAGGGAGATAGATAGAGACAAAGCAAGAAAGAAGGAGACAGAGAGAGAGAGAGAGAGACATAGGGAGATAGATAGAGACAAAGCAAGAAAGAAGAAGACAGAGAGAGAGAGAAATAAAGGGAGAGAGAGCAAGAGAGAGGAGAGAAGGATGCCATCCCCACTGGCCTGTAACTAAATATAAACTAGATGTGTGTTTTTGGTGGCAGCAGGGACACTAAAATGACATAATATGCAATCTCCATCACGCTGCACACTGCCCTATCCCATCTGGACAAGAGGAATACCTATGTAAGAATGCTGTTCATTGACTACAGCTCAGCATTCAACACCATTGTACCCTCCAAGGTCATCATTAAGCTTGAGACCCTGGGTCTCGACTCCGCCTTGTGCAATTTGGTCCTGGACTTCCTGAAGATGTAGGAAAACAACATCTCCACTTCGCTGATCCTCAACACAGGGTCCCCACAAGGGTGCGTTCTCAGCCCCCTCTTGTACTCCCTGTTCACACACGACTGTGTGGCCAAACACAACTCCAACACCATTATTAACTTTGCTGACAACACAACAGTGGTAGGCCTGATCACCGACAACGATGAGATGGCCTATAGGGAGGAGGTCAGAGAACTGGCAGTGTGGTGCCAGGACAACAACCTCTCCCTCAATGTGAGCAAGACAAAGGAGCTGATCGTGGACTACAGGAAACGGAGGGCCTAACAGGTCCCCATTAACATCAATGGGGCTGTAGTGGAGCGGGTCGAGAGTTTCAAGTTCCTTGGTGTCCACATCACCAACGAACTATCATGGTCCAAACGTATCAAGACAGTTGTGAAGAGGGCACGACAAAACCTATTCCCCTCAGGAGACTGAAAAGATTTGTCATGGGTCCCCAGATCCTCAAAAGATTCTGTAGCTGCACCATCGAGAGCATCCTGACCGGTTGCATCACCGCCTGGTATGGCATCTGCTCGGCATCTGACCGTAAGGCGCTACAGAGGGTAGTGTGAACCTCCCAGTACATCACTGGGGCCAAGATTCCTGCCATCCAGGACCTATATAGAAGGCGTGTCAGAGGAAAGCCCATAAAATTGTCAGAGACTTCAGTCACCTGACAATTTACAGTATTGTGTTACTTTTATTATTACTTTTTATTTTAGTCTACCTGGTAAATATTTTCTTCTTCTTGAACTGCACTGTTGGTTAAGGGCTTGTAAGTAAGCAATTCACGGTATAGTCTACACTTGTTGTATTCGGCGCATAAGACAAATAAACTTTGATTTGATTCGATTTTTAACTTAATATACACAAGTCTAAGTAGTTGTTGTGGAATTGTTAGATTACATGTTAGATATTACTGCACTGTCGGAACCAAAAGCACAAGCATTTCGCTACACTCACATTAACATCTGCTAATCATGTGTATGTGACAAATAAAATATGATTTGATCACATTAGCATTTGTTTAGTTTTTTGTTGTTTATTATTGTTTTTTTTACTATTTATCTGACTTGTTTTTTGTTACTAGTCATGCCGAGCAGCCATATTTATCCTGTGATTGTTGTGTTTGTGACCATCGGCTTTCTGTGAAATCTGATGGATTTGTCTAATGAGTTAACCCCCCTTCCTCCATATTCCCTGCTCTCATCCCACCCCATCTCACCTCCCACCCCTTGCTCTCATCTTTGTTTGTCAGACAGGTTGGGCTAGTAGAGAGAGCCAGCACTGCAGCCCTATTCGGTGAATTCCTTTCCTCTTCAAACTGAACCTATTGTCCAGAGAATGCCTGATGGACTGGAAAGTGACGTTAGCATTTAACACAGCTCTAGATGGTCTGTTTGCTGCGGGGTTAGATTGAGAACATTAGCACTGAATGCTTATTGCTAAAAGTTCAACGGGCCGGCGTTTTTAGGAGAAAGTGAGTTCTACCCATTACACCTCCAGTCCGTTGTTCAACCTGTAAATGAGTCGAACACCCTCCTCCATGTTGTCCTCCTACCTCTTCCCTTGTTCTTCTTCTCCGCCTCTCTTCCCACCTCTCCTTTCTTCTTCTCCTCCTCTCCTCCCGCATCTTCTTTCTTCTTCACCTTCTCTCCTCCCGCCTCTTCTTTCTTCTTCACCTTATCTCCTCTCACCTCTCCCTTCTTCTCCTCCTCTCCTCCCACCTCTCCCTTCTTCTCCTCCAACCTCTTCCTTCTACTCCTCCTCTCCTCCCACCACTTCCTTCTTCTCCTCCTCTCCTCCCACCTCTTCCTTCTTCTCCTCCTCTTCTCCTACCTCTCCCTTCTCCACCTCCTTTCCTCCACCTCTCCCTTCTTCTTCTCCTCCTCTCGCCCTACCTCTCTCTTCTCCTTCTCCTCCTAGTTTGTGTGTCGGCCACGGACACCCACATTTATCTTGCGTGGGTTTTGACAGACGGTGAGAAAGGGTCTGTTGTTGATTCCCCATCGAATCGTACAGCAACAGAAACAGGTTTGGACTGTGTGTGCGTCTGTGATGGATGGCCAGGGGGGATGTGTTATTACAGCAAGCAGCTGTCAGAGTGAGAGGATCGCTACTGCCTGGTCTTCTGCTACAGCTTCTGAATATTATGCACCATGCCCATGAAAACACACAGGAAAACACACTGGAAAACACACTGGAAAACACACTGGAAAAAACACAGGAAAACACACAGGAAAACGCCCAGGAAAACGCCCAGGAAAACACACAGGAAAACACACAGGAAAATGCCAAAGAAAACGCTCAGGAAAACGCCCAGGAAACACACAGGAAAACACCTGTCAGGTCCTGACCAGTAAAATGGGTTATTTGTTATTGTAGGTTGGTCAGGGCATGGCAGGGGGTGTTTGTTTAGTGTGTTTCAGGGTTATTGGTTTATGTTATATATTTTTTATTTCTATGTGTTTATCTAGCTTTTCTAATTATATGTTGTGTTCATTCAATGACCTCCAATTAGAGGAAGCTGGTTGTCGTTGTCTCTAATTGGAGGCCATATTTAAGTGTGTTCATTTTCACTTGTGTTTGTGGGTGGTTGTTTCCTGAATAGTCTGTGCACCTTACGGGACTGTTTTTGTCGTTTGTTTTGTTTAGGTGTTTTTTCCTTCATTAAATAAGAAGATGATCAATATACCCGCTGCATTTTGGTCCACTCATTATGACGAACGATACAACGCCCAGGAAAACACACAGGAAAACACACAGGAATACACACAGGAATACACAGTTTGGCTTTATTACTACATTTATCATGCAGTATAATTAACCTCTCTGGCGCATGTGGGACGAACTCGTCCCACCTACGTAACAGCCACTGAAATCCAGTGGCGCGATTTTTGAATCGTTAGAAATACTATTACTTCATTTTAAAGACAAGAATCTCGTTAATCTAACCCCACTGTCCGATTTCAAAAAGGCTTTACAACGAAAGCAAAACATTAGATTATGTCAGCAGAGTGCCCAGCCAGAAATAATCAGACACCCATTTTTCAAGCTAGCATATCATGTCACATAAACCCAAACCACAGCTAAATGCAGCACTAACCTTTTATGATCTTCATCAGATGACACACCTAGGACATTGTGTTATACAATACATGCATGTCTGTTCAATCAAGTTCATATTTATATCAAAAAACAGCTTTTTACATTAGCATGTGACGTTCAGAAAAAGCATAACCCCCGCAAACTTCCGGGGAATTTACTAACAGTTTGCTAAATTACTCACGATAAACGTTCACAAAAAGCATAACAATTATTTTAAGAATTATAGATACATTACTCCTCTATGCACTCGATATGTCCGATTTTAAAATAGCTTTTCGGATGAAGCACATTTTGCAATAATCTAAGTACATAGCCCGGCATCACAGGGCTAGCTATTTAGACACCCACCCAGGTCAGCCTCCACCAAAATCACATTTCCTATAAGAAAAATGTTCTTACCTTGCTTGTTCTTCATCAGGACTTCTACTTCAATAACAAATGTTGGTTTGGTCCCAAATAATCCATCGTTATATCCAAACAGCGACGTTTTGTTCGTGAGTTCTAGAATCTATCAGAATGCTACATCACGGTCTCGCGCATGGCGCATTGGCGTGACAAAAAAATTCTAAATATTCCATTACCGTACTTCGAAGCATGTCAACCGCTGTTTAAAACCAATTTTTATGCCATTTATCTCGTAGAAAAGTGATAATATTCCGACCGGGAATATGCATTGAGCCTAAACAGCCGAATAAAATTTCTCCTCAGGAGCGAATCGTGCACGCGCCTCATTCAAAGGTCCTCTGAGCCGCCACTTACCAAAGGCGATAATGTGTTTCAGCCTGAGGCTGCCTCGTCAACCTTCAGGTATTTCCCGGGTTCTGAGAGCCTATCGGAGCCCTGGGAATTGTCACGTTACAGCTAAGATCCTTACTTTTCAATAAACAGATGCAAGACGCACGACTCCTTGTCAGACAGGGTACTTCCTGCTTGAAACCTTGTCAGGTTTTTGCCTGCCATAGGAGTTCTGTTATACTCACAGACACCATTCAAACAGTTTTAGAAAATTCAGAGTGTTTTCTATCCAAACCTGAACAATAATATGCATATTCTAGCTTCTGAGTTGGTGTAGGAGGCAGTTAAAAATGGGCACATATTTTTCCCAAAATTCTCAATACTGCCCCCTATCCCAAACAGGTTAATATTCCTATCACATTGATAGCATTTCCTCATGCAAGGGGGGTGCAGAAAAAAATGAGAAGAGCAGAAATGCAGAAATGTGTATCCTTTTTGCATCCAGATTTGATTATTATCCTCTTGCATCTAGGCGTTCCGCTAGCAGGACCCCTAGCCAACAGCCAACAGCCAATGGGATCGCATGGCGCGAAATACAAAAACAACTAAAATACCACAATTCAATTATCTCAAAAAATCAACTATTTTACACCATTTTAAAGATAAGACTCTCGTTAATCTAACCACATTGTTTGATTTCAAAAAGGCTTTACAGCGAAAGCAAAACATTAGATTATGTTAGGAGAGTACATAGACCAAAATAACCACACAGCCATTTTCCAAGCAAGCATATATGTCAATAAAACCCAAAACACAGCTAAATGAAGCACTAACCTTTGATGATCTTCATCAGATGACACTCTTAGGACATTATGTTATACAATACATGTATGTTTTGTTCAATCAAGTTCAAATTTATATCCAAAAACAGCTTTTTACATTGGCGCGTGTTGTTCAGAAAATGTATTCCCACCAAAAACTTGAATTTACAAAAATACTCATCATAAACGTTGACAAAAAACATAACAATTATTTTAAGAATTATAGATACAGAACTCCATTATGCAATCCCTGTGTCAGATTTTAAAATAGCTTTTCGGCGAAAGCACATTTTTCAATATTCTGAGTACATAGCTCGCCATCACGGCGAGCTATTCAGACACCCGCCAAGTTCGGGGCAACCTAAACTCAGAATTAGTATTAGAAATATTGTATTACCTTTGCTGATCTTCATCAGAATGCACTCCCAGGACTGCTACTTCAACAACAAATGTTGTTTTTGTTCCAAATAATCCATAGTTATGTCCAAATACCTCATGCGTTCAGGTCACTATTCAAAGGGTAACGAGTGAGCGCAATTCGAGACACTAAAAGTCCAAATGTTCCATTACCGTACTTAGAAGCATGTCAAACGCTGTTTAAAATCAATTTTTATGGTATTTTTAACGTAAAATTGTGATAATATTCCAACCGGACAATAGTGTATTCATTCAAGGAGAAAAATAAAAAAACAGCGCTCTCGCGTGAATGCGCATATCCAATCTCTTTGTCCTCAGGCAGACCACTCAGTAACTGAGCTCCTATACTCTGCCCAGAGACAGGAGAAGGCTCAATCCACTTTCTGAAGGCTTTAGACAGCCAATGGAAGCCTTAGAAAGTGCAACGTAACAGCACAGATACTGTAGCTTCGAAAGGGACTAGAAAGAAGAACTACATTTCTCAGATCCTACACTTCCTGGTTGACTTTTTCTCAGGTTTTTGCCTGCCATATGAGTTTTGTTATACTCACAGACACCATTCAAACAGTTTTAGAAACTTCAGAGTGTTTTCTATTCAAATCTACTAATAATATGCATATTCTCGTTTCTGGGCAAGAGTAGTAACCAGTTTAAATCGGGTATGTTTTTTCATCCGGCCGTGAAAATACTGCCCCCTATACACATCAGGTTAAAAATCTATTTTAATTGCGAGTTCGATCCTTATTGATTACTGTATCTTTACATTTGACCAATGCTTGCATTGATTCCTGAATCTGTGTGTAGTACATACCATTCTCAGTCTGTTTTCTGTATAAGGCCTTTTCTCTGGGGGTGGAGGGGGGGATAGCTTAGCCTCCCTCCACTCAGGTACAGCCATATTTAAATGAGATTCTGCAATGTTCCCTCTAAGCTGACATGCAGTAGACTGGGACTGCCGCGCAGCTTCCAAGGACTGCCGCGCAGCTTCCAAGGACTGCCGCGCAGCTTCCAAGGACTGCCGCGCAGCTTCCAAGGACTGCCGCGCAGCTTCCAAGGACTGCCGCGCAGCTTCCAAGGACTGCCGCGCAGCTTCCAAGGACTGCCGCGCAGGGCGCTGAAGAAATATCAGCCCGTGGAGACAAGTACGAGACTTAACTTCTACATCTGCATTGCTTGCTGTTTGGGGTTTTAGGCCGGGTTTCTGTATAGCACTTTGTGACATCTGCTGATGTAAAAAGGGCTTTATAAATACATTTGATTGATTAATTGATTGATTGAACTTCACTCAACTTTCTAGAGTGTTCCCTGTTAGTTAACACAATCAACGTTTCCCTTTACTGTGGCAATTGTGATCGAATCAACGCAATATTAACCATTTAAGGCAACATACCGAAACAAAACGAACTATGCAGGAGACTTTGTTGTAGACAGAACGCATCGCAATAGGATTCAATTGCATTGACAAGCAGAACTCAGCCTGTACTCTACACAGACCAGTGCGGCATAACCAATCAGAGCTGCAGTAGGCATATATGCAAATCGACCATTGCCATATATAGACCTGTGCCATTTATTTTGAACTGGACTGTTTACAGCTGTGGTCGTGAGTAGATGTGCTTGTTTTGAGATCAAAGAGAGCTGCATGTATCCACCTGTCCACATTTTGTTCATATCCTTTGCTAGTTAGTGAGTTATTAGCCCAGTTATAGATCATTTGTAGTCAGCAATGGGGTTCCTTCATGGTGTTCCTTCAGGTTCCTTCACAGACCAAAAAGCACACAAAAACCTATACATCTTCAGACAAGTGAAAGGTGAGTCAGTTAAAGAGCTTTTTTTTGTCTTAAAGGGGCAGTGTTGTATTTTGAGACAGGCTTGAATAAGCTAAGTAGCCAATAGGCAGAGGGCTGCATAATTTCTCTGATTCTCTGTAATAATTGTATAGGAATAATAATACATTTTATTTGTAAAGTGGTTTCTTGCATCAAACAACATTTTCTTGCATCAAACAACGCAACATTTTCTTGCATCAAGCAACACAACAACATTTTCAGTCACCTCTTTCTCAGTCACGTGCGCTGAAAGTTGCACAGAATTTTCACATTGTTCAAATTTGTTCTGAGCAGACCTGAACTTTGCTCAGTGCCTAAAAAATGTTGGGGGAACATTGGACTCATGTTACATTTTCTCCATTTCATTTTGACACTAGACGGATACAGAGACTTCCATCATAGGGCTTGTCTGCATCTACTCTCATCTGAGAGAGAGAGAGAGAGAGAGAGAGAGAGAGAGAGAGAGAGAGGAGAGAGGAGAGAGAGAGAGAGAGAGAGAGAGAGAGAAGAGAGAGAGAGAGAGAGAGAGAGAGAGAGAGAGAGAGAGAGGAGAGAGAGAGAGAGAGAGAGAGAGAGAGAGAGCAGACTAGACCCAACCAAATCATGAGAAAACAAAACAAGATAATTACTTGACACATTGGAAAGATTTAATAATAAAAAACAGAGCAAGCTAGAATGCTATTTTGCCCTAAACAAAGAGTACAGATTGATAGAATACCTGACCTTTGTGACTGACCCAAACTTCAGGAAAGCTTTGACTATGTACAGCCTCAGTGGGCATTGCCTTGCTATTGAGAAAGGCCACCGTAGGCAGACCTGGCTCTCAAGAGAAGACAGGCTATGTGCACACTGCCCACAAAATGAGGTGTAAGCTGAACTGCACTTCCTAACCTCATGCCAAATGTATGACCGTATTAGAGACACATATTTCCCTCAGATTACACAGATCCACAAAGAATTGAAAAACCAAACCCAATTTTGATAAACTCCCAAATCTACTGTGTGAAATACCAAAGTATGCCATCACAGGAGAAAGATTTGTGACCTGTTGCCAAAAGAAAAGGGCAACCAGTGAAGAAAACAAACACCATTGTAAATACAACCCATATTTATGTTTATTTGTTTTCCCTTTTGTACTTTCACTATTTTCACATTGTTACAACACTGTATATATACATAATATGACGTGTGAAATATCTTTATTCTTTTGGAACTTCTGTGAGTGTAAAGTAATAAAGACTAAGTGAAGTAGAGGTGGTCCACTAAGTAGAAAGTGAGAAAAAATAAGGAGAGAACAGCACCAGATATAGAGGGATTTCCCAAAGGAAAACCATGTCTTATTCCTCTATATCTGCACTCTCATCATTCTATGTGAGTCAAGGCTACCCAATAAAGCACTCTAGAATCATAACTGTCAAGCAATTGTAGCAATGTTACAGTTTCATGTTTACGGTCATATCATATAATTCAGTAGTCACAAGGCGACATATCGGTCTGAGATTCCTAAATTGTACAGTATTTTGTGCTTTGTGAAATCTGACAGTGTCTGTTCTACTGTGTCTGTCTTAATGTTTTAGCTGGTGCAGATGACTGCAAATTACCTGTCCTTGTCCATGATCTGGTCCTGCACAAATGGCTTTTCCACCTAAAACTACTTTGGAGGGAATTTTCAGTGTAAAATTAATGAAACGACCTGTCCAGTTCCTTTATCACCGGACACTTTAGATCAGGGCCATGCAACTTTGTTCCTGGAGAGCTACCACCCTGTAGGGTTTCACTCCAACCCTGTTCCTGGACAGCTACCGGCCTGTAGGGTTTCACTCCAACCTTGTTCCTGGAGAGCTACCGGCCTGTAGGGTTTCACTCCAACCCTGTTCCTGGAGAGCTACCGGCCCGTAGGGTTTCACTCCAACCCTGTTCCTGGAGAGCTACCGGCCCGTAGGGTTTCACTATAACCCTGTTCCTCGAGAGCTACCGGTCTGTAAGGTTTAACTCCAACCCTGTTCCTGGAGAGCTACCGGCCTGTAGGGTTTCACTCCAACCCTGTTCCTGCAGAGCTACCGGTCTGTAAGGTTTAACTCCAACCCTGTTCCTGGAGAGCTACCGGACTGTAGGGTTTAACTCCAACCCTGTTCCTGGACAGCTACCAGCCTGTAGGGTTTCACCCCAACCCTGTTCCTGGAGAGCTACCGGTCGGTAGGGTTTAACTTCAACCCTTTTCCTGGAGAGCTACCGGCCTGTAAGGTTTAACTCCAACCCTGTTCCTGGAGAGCCTGTAGGGTTTCATGCCAACCCTGATCTAGAGCACCTTATTCAAAAAAAATGTAGTTAATTTAGTTACAACTAGGGTTGGCGGGAAAACTTACAGGTCGGTAGCTCTCTAGGAACAGGGTTGGAGACCTCTGCTTTAGGTACTGCCAGATTAAATTACTTGTCGAGTTCCTTTAGATCCTGTCAAAGCTAAAATACCACCTCTGCAAGATTAACAATTTAACTCGACACTGCCTACCCAATGGCATTTCAGTCATTCTTCCTCATGAATCCCTACAGATCTGATAGATGACACTCTGCCTTACCTCTGAGCTAGATTACAGTTAGGGACTGTTCCTCAGAATCAATAGTAAGGGCTTTACTGTAAAGTGGGCTTTCCTCAGAGCCTAGTGCCTATGCTTTCTCGCTCTTTCTCTTATAAACCTGGCACCTTCTCAGGATCGTCCAGGCCAGAGTTTCCACCACAGAACGCTATGAGAGACTGCACTCCCCTGGGTTGGCTTAGCCCAGAAACACCCCTCCTACGACTTCTACCAATGCAGTCAGTACGTATAGTTAGGTCTCGGGTTCCTTTATACTTGCAACTCCTGATGGACTAATAAAACCAGATGCTAAAAGTCCTCAATGAATCAAGTCAATTTCAGAAACCAAATGTGAAGCGACACGCACTTGTATGACTTTGATTAAACAGGGTTTCAGAACAATAAAGCAGATGTATTAAAAATTCAAGAAAAGGCAAACAAAATATTTTTTTGTGATCAATATCACAATGATATCAATGACAAGCATGGATAAGATAGATAGATACATTCATCACTCTTAACTAAACACTTATTAGTGTGCCAATAACATATTTTTTGTCTGTTACAGTTTTATTAGAGGCACAGTATTCAATAACAAGAAAAATGTGGTGTGTTACCGTCTACATCTTATAAATAGTTTTTGTTCGCCCCCCCCTCAGGATGTTCAGTCCCTCAATCGGTATCTAAAAACTCTAACAACTACTTTAAAACCTTAATGTTTCCTTTTAAAACTTTACTTTAACACAAAAAATGAATAGTTCCTTCCTTCAGCAGATGACAGGTTCTTTCAGCAAACGACAGTTTCCTTCAGCAGATGACAGGTTCCTTCAGCAAACGACAGGTTCCTTCCTTCAGCAGACGACAGGTTCCTTCCTTCAGCAGACGACGGATTCCTTCAGCAGATGACAGGTTCCTTCCTTCAGCAAACGACATGTTCCTTCAGCAGACGACAGGTTCCTTCAGCAGACAACAGGTTCCTACCTTCAGCAGATGACAGGTTCCTTCCTTCGGCAGACGACAGGTTCCTTCCTTCAGCAGAAGACAGGTTCCTTCAGCAGACGACAGGTTCCTTCCTTCAGCAGACAACATGTTCCTTCAGCAGACGACAGGTTCCTTCAGCAGACAACAGTTTCCTTTCTTCAGCAGACGACAGGTTCCTTCCTTCAGACGACAGGTTCCTCCCTTCCTTTCTTCAGCAGACGACATGTTCCTTCAGCAGATGACATGTTGCTTCAGCAGATGACAGGTTCCTTCCTTCAGCAGACGACAGGTTCCTTCAGCAGACGACAGGTTCCTTCAGCAAATGACAGGTTCCTTCAGCAAACGAGAGGTTCCTTCCTTCAGCAGACGACAGGTTCCTTCCTTCAGCAGACGACAGGTTCCTTCCTTCAGCAGACGACAGGTTCCTTCCTTCAGCAGACGACAGGTTCCTTCCTTCAGCAGACGACAGGTTCCTTCAGCAGACGACAGGTTCCTTCCTTCAGCAGATGACAGGTTCCTTCAGCAGATGACAGGTTCCTTCAGCAGATGACAGGTTCCTTCAGAAGATGACAGGTTCCTTCCTTCAGCAGATGACAGGTTCCTTCAGCAGACGACAGGTTCCTACCTTCAGCAGACGACAGGTTCCTTCAGCAGATGACAGGTTCCTTCATTCAGCAGATGACAGGTTCCTTCAGCAGACGACTGGTTCCTTTCTTCAGCAGATGACAGGTTCCTTCCTTCAGACGACAGGTTCCTCCCTTCCTTTCTTCAGCAGACGACAGGTTCCTTCCTTCAGCAGATGACATGTTCCTTCAATCAGCAGACGACAGGTTACTTCCTTTAGCAAACGACAGGTTACTTCCTTCAGCAGGCCACAGGTTCCTTCAGCAGACGACATGTTCCTTCCTTCAGCAAACGACAGGTTCCTACCTTCAGCAGGTGACAGGTTCCTTCAGCAGATGAGATGACAGGTTCCTACCTTCGTCAAACAACATGTTCCATCAGCAGACGACAGGTTCCTTCAGCAAACGACAGGTTCCTTCAGGAGACGACAGGTTCCTTCAGGAGACGACAGGTTCCTTCAGGAGACGACAGGATCCTTCAGCAGACGACAGGCTCCTTCAGCAGACGACAGGTTCCTTCAGCAGACGACAGGGTCCTTCCTTCAGCAGACGACAGGTTCCTTCAGCAGACGACAGGTTCCTTCAGCAAACAACATGTTCCTTCAGCAGATGACAGGTTCCTTCAGCAGATGACAGGTTCCTTCAGCAAACAACAGGTTCCTTCAGCAGACAACAGGTTCCTTCATTCAGCAGACGACAGGCTCCTTCAGCAGACGACAAGTTCCTTCAGCAGACGACAGGGTCCTTCCTTCAGCAGACGACAGGTTCCTTCAGCAGACGACAGGTTCCTTCAGCAAACAACATGTTCCTTCAGCAGATGACAGGTTCCTTCAGCAGATGACAGGTTCCTTCAGCAAACAACAGGTTCCTTCAGCAGACAACAGGTTCCTTCATTCAGCAGACGACAGGTTCCTTCAGCAAACGACAGGTTCCTACCTTCAGCAGACGACAGGTTCCTACCTTCAGCAGACAACAGGTTCCACCTTCAGCAGACGACAGGTTCCTTCAGCAAATGACATGTTCCTTCAGCAGACGACAGATTCCTTCAGGAGACGAGAGGCTCCTTCAGCAGACGACAGGTTCCTTCAGCAGACGACAGGTTCCTTCAGCAGACGACAGGTTCCTTCATTCAGCAGACAAAAAGTTCCTTCCTAACTGCCTGAGGCTCAGGCTCTGAAGCAAGAATTTGCATTTTCTTGGTACCATTTGATAGGAAACACCTTGAGTTTTTTTGAAATATGAAAGTAATGTAGGAGAATATATCACATTGGATCTGGTAAAAGATAATACAATGATAAAACCAACCGTTTTTACGTATTTTTTTGTACCATCATCATTGGAATGCAAGATAAAGACCATAATATATTATTCCAGCCCAGTTGCAATTTAGATTTTGGCCACTAGATGGCAGCACTGTATTTGCAAAGTTTAGTTTGTTTATTATTAACTTTTAATGTTCACAACTGTGTACTCCTCAAACAATAGCATGGTATTATTTCACTGTAATAGATACTGTAAATTGGACAGTGCAGTTTGCTTAACAAGAATTTAAACTTTCTGCCAATATCAGATATGTCTATGTTCTCAGAAATGTTCTTGTTACTTACAAACTCATGCTATTCGCATTAGCCTACGTTAGCTCAACTGTCCCTCAGGGGGACTCACAAATCCTGAAGAAGTTTTAAGACCTGATCCAAGGACACATTCAGTAGTTTAACACCTGATGCTGCCATTTCTTAAAATTGTGTTTTTTTCAGCAACCAGCAGCCCCCCACTTTTTCCTTCACCTCAACAGGAAGTTAATCCTGCTGGTTAATCTAACCTGGGATCATTCTAGTTTAAAAGCTCGCACCCTTGATACACTTCTAACTGTCTACTGTCATTATTACGATTGTTCTTAAATGAACATTTCTTGTCCCCTTCACTACTCTAATTTCACTCAATTATAATCTCGTTCTAAACATAATGTACTGCTCTAGTCACATCTTCAACCTCCAAAATTATAACATGATATGACATTATATAACATTTCTTTAACAACCTTCCTTAGGCCTAATCGTATTTGCCAAATTAACATAGTCTAAATGCATTATACCTTAAAACAAACAAATATTTAATCTTTACCCGTTTTTATATTTTTTTTATATTTAAACCTCTTTAACATTTCACAATGTGTTCAACCTTTAACATTTAACATATTTAACCTTTAATTAATATTTATTTTATGAATTCCAGTTCCAAATAATTTCTTGTTCTATTTTTTTTCTGGGATCAATTTTCTCTCAATGTTCATTCTTCTTTGTGCTCCATCTGTGAGTGAAACTTATTCCTGAGTGTATGGATGTGTGAGTGGGTTCTTCCTATTCATGCTTTATGCCACTAATATGTCACAGAAAACGAGGCATAACGTTCTTGACAATTCTGCCGGATGAAATGACCTGTCCAGTTCCTTCAGATACCACCGGAGGACACGACCTGTCCAGTTCCTTCAGATACTACCGGAGGAAACGACCTGTCCAGTTCCTTCAGATACTACCGGAAGAAATGACCTGTCCAGTTCCTTCAGATACTACCGGAGGACACGACCTGTCCAGTTCCTTCAGATACTGCCGGAGGAAACGACCTGTCCAGTTCCTTCAGATACTGCCGGAGGAAACGACCTGTCCAGTTTCTTCAGATACTGCCGGAGGAAACGACCTGTCCGGTTTCTTCAGATACTGCAGGAGGAAACGACCTGTCCAGTTCCTTCAGATACTAACGGAGGAAACGACCTGTCCAGTTCCTTCAGATACTACCGGAGGAAACGACCTGTCCAGTTTCTTCAGATACCACCGGAGGAAACGACCTGTCCAGTTCCTTCAGATACTACCGGAGGAAACGACCTGTCCAGTTCCTTCAGATACTACCGGAGGAAACGGCCTGTCCAGTTCCTTCAGATACTACCGGAGGAAACGCCCTGTCCAGTTCCTTCAGATACCACCGGAGAAAACGACATGTCAGTTTAATCAGACACTACCAAAGGAAACGACCTGTCCAGTTCCGTCAGATACTGCCGGAGGAAACGTTACCTGTCCAGTTCCGTCAGATACTACCAGAGGAAATGACCTGTCCAGTTCCTTCAGATACTGCCGGAGGAAACGACCTGTCCAGTTCCTTCAGATACTGCCGGAGGAAACGACCTGTCCAGTTCCGTCAGATACTACCAGAGGAAATGACCTGTCCAGTTCCTTCAGATACTGCCGGAGGAAACGACCTGTCCAGTTCCGTCAGATACTGCCGGAGGAAACGACCTGTCCAGTTCCTTCAGATACTACCAGAGGAAATGACCTGTCCAGTGCCATTAGAGCCCTCAAACTCAACTCTGGACAACGAAGTGAGTTCCAATCTGTTTTTTTCATTGTTCCCTTATAATCAGGTACTGATTTAGAACAGGGACACTAGATATGTACAATTAATTATCAGGTAGAACAGAAAACCAGCAGGCTCCGGACCTTGTAGGGTCAGAGTTGAGTACTCCTGCTTTAGAGCAACCAACTAGTTATCTGTGTGTGTGTGTGTGTGTGTGCGTGTGAGTATGGGTGTGTGTATTTGTACAATCGTGCATGTGTGTGTGTGTCTGTTTGGCATTGATGATGGGGTGATCAAGGGAATAGGTAACTTGAAGACAAAGAGCTTTCCAGACTGGATTGTGGTGGATTTTAAGACAAAGAGCTTTCCTGAGTGGATTGAGGTGGATTTTAAGACAAAGAGCTTTCCTGACTGGATTTGAGGGGGATTTTAAGACAAAAATATCAAGACTGTGTGTGTCTACTTTGTGTTTGTGTGTGTGCGTGTGTGCGTGTGCGTGTGCGTGTGCGTGTGTGTGTGTTTGTGTGTGTGTGTGTGTTTGCGTGCTTCCCAGCCTGCGGGAAATGTGGATGTTTGATATGATAACTAGTTAGGGCCCCTTGTTGTCCATCTACACTGAGTCACCGTTCCAGAGAAAACACAGAGGCAAGGGTCTGTTTTTAAACACACACCCCCACATCCCTCCACTCTGCTGGGCTGGACTGTCTGGCTGGGCAGGTTCGGGGGATGGAGCCTTATTGAGCCTTATCACATTATGTCTGGAAGCTGACTGCCGCCCTGGCTGCCTGGCTGAGGTGGGACATTACCCAGGGTTATCCGTCACAATGTCAAAGGCCCCATTTATGACCAGCTTAGCATCCTATCAACCACATGAATGGAATTATTGATTCAAACCAAAAGCTATTTGTTAGTTATTTTTAAAAGAAAGGTTTCCTGTTTCATTTTCTGTCCAATCCAGCTTTGTAAAAGGATATATGATATATGAGTTCCGAGTTTTTTAAAATTCCATTTTAGAACGTGTGGCTTTGTGACAAGTATGATTCCATCAAACCACTGCGTGTAGACTCAACTTTTATATTACCTCAAAATATCTGGAATACACACTCCATTTACTCTGTTTAGATAAAATAACATTTAAAACTGTCTTCCAAACTGTCACCTGCCTTCTTTGGGTCTGAGGTGGAGCTTCCAATCAGTCAATGACACCAGGGATACTAAGGCTAACCTTGAAATCATGCGTATTTTCAGAAAAGTACGATTTTCTTTTGCACTTTTTGTTTGATAAGGAACAATGGGACAGATCATTGCATTTCTTATAAACATCCCGGTCCAGCCATCAAGATGTGGAGTATTTGTATCTGTCAATATTTGTAATACACAAGGCTCAGACAGCACACACTTTAGTGAAATTAGTTTATTTGCCGTTCGACAAGTAGGAGTAATATATATTTTTTTACACGGGAGTAAGATAGCTTTTAGAGTAATCCCGCAAAAATTTTACACTGTCTGAGTTCGCAACGATGTCTAATGGACTTGGCACGAGGAAACGGCAACGTTTTTTATATTTTTTTATTTTTTACACACCCTAGTCAAATGGCTCTCAGCAAAATGAGCTGACATGGCTAATATTTTATTTGCATGCATAGCGTTTTCATCAAAGCATGCTTCTGTCTGCATTGTTGCCGACCAAAACAAGATAGCAAAACTGTCTCAAAAAATAACAAAGAAAATAACAGATCTCCCTGCTATCTTAAATGTGATTGACAAGCAATTTGGATGAGAGAGATATGGACCATTGAAGTTTTTTGAAAGCGCTGCCTAAAATATATATATATATGCTGTGCACAGCTCTTTTTCCGCTTCTGCCTTGTTTTTATCTGTTCTTCTCCAGGTTTTCCCTGGATGCTGGGAGAGATGTGATAAAGATTGATCGATGACTGGAGCACTGAGGCTGGCCTGTCTCAGATGCCTATTGCGGGGTGAGCTGGATAGAGGACTGGGTGAGATCAACGGGGGAAATGGATTGGCTGGAGCGAGCAATCCCGAATGTAAAGCCCTGTTGGATTATTCGTCTATTTCCTGGACCTTTCAGACTGTTTTTAAACTGTTCTCTTTGAGAAGATTTCAGTTTAAATGGAGATCATCACTCGTTACAAACTTTCCACCTGAGCAGTTTGAATGATCACTGTCACGGTTGTTGGGATAGACGGACCAAGGCGCAGCGTGATTCGAGTTCCACATCTTTTATTAGTGAAACTTAAACAAAACAATAAACAAACAACGACCGTGAAGTAACAGAGCACACATCAGCACTCAACAAAACAATATCCCACAACCCAGGTGGGAACAATGGAGAACTTAAGTATGATGCCCAATTAGAGACAACGAACATCAGCTGCCTCTAATTGGGAACCATACCAAGAGCACCAACATAGAAATAAAAAAACTAGAACACTCCCTAGTCACGCCCTGACCTACAACACCATAGAGAACCAAGGGCGCTCTATGGTCAGGCATGACAGTACCCCCCCCAAAGGTGTGGACTCCGGCCGCAAAACCTGAAACCAAATTGGGAGGGTGGGGGGGTGACTAGCCGGTGGCGGCTCCGGTGCGGGTCGCCGCCCCCCGCCCAGAACCCGGATCCGGCCATGGCACCGGGCTGAATGCTGTGCCTGGACTGGGCACCGGCGCAGAGGAAGGCTCCGGTCTTGGAGCGGGACTGGACGCCATGCCTGGACTGGGCACTGGCGCAGAGGAAGGCTCCGGCCTTGGAGCGGGACTGGACACCATGCCTGGACTGGGCACCGGCGCAGAGGAAGGCTCCGGCCATGGAGCTGGGTTGCCTGCTGTGCCTGGACTGAGCACCGGCACAGAGGAAGGCTCCGGCCTTGGAGCGGGACTGGACGCCGTGCCTGGACTGTGCACCGGCACAGAGGGAGGCTCCTGCCAGGGAGCGGGACTGGACACTGTGCCTGGACTGGGCATTGGCGGAGGTTGCACCGGACTGATGATACGCTCCTCATGTCGAGTGCGTGGAGCCGGCACAGGACGCTCCGGGCTGGAGAGGCGCACTGGAGGCCTGATGCGTGGAGCCGGCACAGGTGGCACCAGACTGGTGACACGCACTTCAGGGTGAGTGCGGGGAGCTGTCACAGGACGTACCGGACTGGGGAGGCGCACTGGAGGCCTGATGCGTGGAGCCGGCACAGGTGGCACCGGACTGGTGACACGCACTTCAGGGCGAGTGCGGGGAGCTGGCATAGGACGTACCGGACTGGGGAGGCGCACTGGAGGCCTGGTGCGTGGAGCCGGTACAGGTTTCACCGGACTGCTGACGGGCTCTTCAGGTCGAATGCTGGGCAGAACACATTTGACCAACATCTATCTCCTTTCTCTCTCCCCCAACTTCTCCATCGCCTCCCTGACGGTCTCTGGCTTTTCAGGGTGAGTGCGGGGAGCTGGCACAGATGGCTCCGGACTGGTGTCACGCTCTTTAGCACTCCTGCGCTGCAGCATACTCCTCGCCAAAGTCATTCTCCGATATCCCTCCTCACACTGTTCCATCGACTCCCAGGCGGGCTCTGGCTCTCTCCTTGGCTCGGCCAACCACCCCTCGTGCCGCCCCCCCCCCAAAAAAAATCTTGGGGTTTCTGTGGCCGCGGTCCCCGGCATCGTCGCTGTCCTTCATGAGTCTTCTGCGACTCCTGCCAAGGAAGGGTCTCGCATCCTCCCATGATTTCTTCCCAGGTCCAACTCACTTAGCCCTCCGTTGCACGCTGCTTGGTCCTTGTTTGGTGGGATATTCTGTCACGGTTGTTGGGATAGACGGACCAAGGCGCAGCGTGAATCGAGATCCACATCTTTTATTAGTGAAACTTAAACAAAACAATAAACAAACAACGACCGTGAAGTAACAGAGCGCACATCAGCACTCAACAAAACAATATCCCACAACCCATGTATCTCTAAATATCCCACTTACATTTCATGGTTTCTACAGAAACATGAAATACTTACTATGGAAAACCAAAACCTTGGACGGGCTCTTCTGGCATGGTTCTACTGAGCCAGCTACTCTCCCCAATGATAGCAGACCGTCTAGGCTCCACTAACATCTTGTCTTCTCTCTCGCAGAGGAGACGCTAACTTTGTGTGGTGGAGCAGGACAAGAAATGTTGTCTCTGTTTCCTGTCACCCACTTCCTCGTTTCCTCCCTGACTCAGCTCCTTCCAAGGACAAAGTAAACAACTCCTAAAACACAGCCTACCATCACTTTCAATGATCGCCGGCCCTCTGTGGGAAGCCTACACATCCCTCATTCTCTCCACTTCTCTAATCTGCTGTTGTCTCCTCTTCTCTCTCCTTTTATCTCCTTTTGTCTCCTCTTCTCTCTCCTGTTCTCTCTCCTCTTCTCTCTCCTCTTCTCTCCTCTTACCTCTCCTCTCTCCTCCTCTCCTCTCCTCTCCTCTTCTCTCTCCTCCATTGTCTTATATCCTCTTCTCTCTCCTCTTCTCTCTCCTCTTCTCTCTCCTCTTCTCTCTTCTCTCTCCTCTCTCTCCTCTCTCTCCTCTCTCTCCTCTCTCTCCTCTTCTCTCTTCTCTCTCCTCTTCTCTCTCCTCTTCTCTCTCCTCTTCTCTCTCCTCCATTCTCTTATATCCTCTTCTCTCTCCTCTTCTATCTACTCTTCTCTCTCCTCTCTCTCCTCTCTCTCCTCTTCTCTCTACTCTTCTCTCTCTCTCTCCTCTCTCTCTCCTCTCTCTCTTCTCTCTCCTCTTCTCTCTTCTCTCCTCTCCTCTCTCTCCTCTTCTCTCTACTCTTCTCTCTTCTCTCTCCTCTCTCTCCTCTCTCTCTTCTCTCTCCTCTTCTCTCTTCTCTCTCCTCTCTCTCTTCTCTCTCCTCTTCTCTCTCTCTTCTCTCTCCTCTCTCTCCTCTCTCTCCTCTCTCTCTTCTCTCTCCTCTCTCTCTCCTCTCTCTCCTCTCTCTCTTCTCTCTCCTCTTCTCTCCTCTCTCTCCTCTCTCTCCTCTTCTCTCTCATTCTCTTCCTAGGAGCCACAACCTCCAGACAGAGTTTTGCCCTCTAAGAAAAAAAGAGAGAGAGAGAGAGAGAGAGAGAGAGAGAGAGGTGGAGACAAAACTCTTTCTTCACTATGAAGAGTGGCATGTTCAATTCTTGGTCGGCAGTTCGTTAATCTGGGCTGTATGACTATATGTGAGTGGCCAGTATATTGAATCTGGGTTTATTGTGTGAGAAACCATTCCCTTTGTCGTGTATCGCAAACAATCACAGACGAACTAACCTTGGGTAGCGCTGATGCACACTCTCCTTCCCGCAGGTTCAGTGTGATGTAAACAAATATTGAGCACCGTCACAATTACCGCACCAGCCTTGTTTCTCTCGTTTTTCAATTCTCCCTTTTTCCTTTTCCACCAATTGAAGTGTTTGTGAGAGGCGAATGCAATTTTCTCACTGCAGAACACTGATTCTGTTTACAATACTAGGGGAACAGAATCGATTTCAGTGCCGTTCTCAGACTGTGAAGGAACGACGAATATTAACGCTAATAAAAGCTTAGCGGAGGAGAAGAGAGCAGCAGCAAAGGGCTGAGAATCTAAGAGCAAGTAGTAAGATAACACTAATATTTACAAGTGTGAGGAATCAAACATGAGGAGAGACAGAGACATTGGAAACAGTCATATGTGTACCGGTGAATAGAATTCCACAAAATGTAATACAATAATTAAAATAGTACTTGTCTGCATATGTGTGTGACTGTGAGTGTGTGTGTGTGTGTTTGTGTTTGAGCAAAAAGCTAAGTCTATGTAAATTGGCCAACAAAGCGATTTATAAAACCTGACAATTGGCAGCGTTGAAATGCTTCTGGTATTGATTTTCATTATCGGGTTTAGTGTTGTCGCATGGAATTACCATTAATGCCATCAAGGCTCATCAGCATTGTTTTGTGTGTGTGTGTGTGTGTGTGTGTAAGTGTGTGTGTGTTTATTTGAGAGAGAGGGAGATACGTAATGTTTTTATTTTATAGTTTCAACAGGAATCATAATGTTCTCAAGTCCTTTGGTACTATGGGACATCCAGGGAGTTATACTGGGACACTGGGCTGGAAAGGGAAGGAGAACTGAGGAAAGGACTGAGGAGAGACAGAGGAGAGGACTGAGGAGAGGACTGAGGAAAGAGGAGAGAACTGAGGAAAGAGGAGAGGACTGAGGAGAGAAAAGAGGAGAGGAAAGAGGAGAGGAAAGAGGAGAGGACTGAGGAGAGGACTGAGGAGAGAAAAGAGGAGAGGAAAGAGGAGAGGAAGAGGAGAGGAAAGAGGAGAGGACTGAGGAGAGGACTGAGGAGAGGACTGAGGAGAGGACAGAGGAGAGGACAGAGGAGAGGAAAGAGGAGAGGAAAGAGGAGAGGACTGATGAGAGGACTGAGGAGCGGACTGAGGAGAGGACAGAGGAGAGGAAAGAGGAAAGGACTGAGGAGTGGACTGAGGAGAGGACTGAGGAGAGAAAAGAGGAGAGGACTGCGGAGAGGACTGCGGAGAGGACTGAGGAGAGGACTGAGGAGAGGACTGAGGAGTGGACAGGAGCGGACTGAGGAGAGGACAGAGGAGTGGACTGAGGAGAGGACTGAGGAGAGGACAGAGGAGTGGACTGAGGAGAGGACTGAGGAGAGGACTGAGGAGCAGACTGAGGAGAGAAAAGAGGAGAGGAAAGAGGAGAGGACTGAGGAGAGGACTGAGGATAGGACTGAGGAGAGGAAAGGGGAGAGGACTGAGGAGAGGACTGAGGAGAGGGCTGAGGAGAGGACTGAGGAGAGGACAGCGGAGAGGAAAGAGGAGATAACTGAGGAGAGGACTGAGGAGAGGAATGAAATGGAAGAATAGAGATGGAGAGAGATGGAGAGAGGAAGAATCCCTATGAGATTGGGTAGATAGATACGGTGTAGAACACAATGGTTTCGAAGGAGGGACTGGAGGCAGAGCGAGACATGGAAAGAAGAGGAGGGGTAGTAGAATAAACTCTGCATGAATGTCATATACCGTATTGTAGTGTTTACCACAGGCGTGCTTGGCCTGTGTCTATAACCTGCCAACCGGGTTAGGAGAAAGCCTGTAAACACACTCATTGTGCTGGAATGTGAAACCTAGCACTTTTCTACAAGACTGTTTCCACCGCCATCTCTACCAGCTGGATGTGTGGTATTAAAACTTCATGAAGACCTGTCCAGGGTGTCAGATGACACAGGCAGCCCTGTGGATGTGGGAGTGTGTAACATACATGAATAGAGAAGCAGTAATACATCAGAATAAGGAAATATGATGGAATGTATGTACATGTATTGGTTTGTGTGTGTGTGTGTGTGTGTGTGTGTGTGTGTGTGTGTGTGTGTGTGTGTGTGTGTGTGTGTGTGTGTGTGTGTGTGTGTGTGTGTGTGTGTGTGTGTGTGTGTGTTACAGAGATAACCCTATAGGGACTATGTTCAGTAATTCAGCATTTAATGTAATTATTTCCCGGTCAGATCAATGTGATCCACAGCAACGGCCCTCAGTTTGATCCCTCTACTACTTCCTCTGCCTCCACTGGCCCTCAGAAGACAACCCACAACCTCCCCTGGCCCTCCACCGGCCCTCAGCAGACAACCAACTACCTCCACCGGCCCTCAGCAGACAACCAACTACCTCCACTGGCCCTCAGTAGACAACCCACTACCCCCACAACCTCCACTGGCCCTCAGCAGACAACCCACTACCCCCACTACCTCCACTGGCCCTCAGCAGACAACCCACTACCCCCACTACCTCCACTGGCCCTCAGCAGACAACCCACTACCCCCACTACCGCCACTACCTCCACTGGTCCTCAGTAGACAAGCCACTACCCCCACTACCTCCAATGGCCCTCAGTAATTTACCTCCAATGCCTGTGCTAACTCTGCTGCATATTAAACATGTAGGTCCCTGTAGTCTTACCACACATCATTTCCTCTGAGAGGATAGCTCACTTTCGTAATTACATCTAATTCTGTCTTAAAGGGGAACCCTCTAATTTGGCCTGGTTGTTTGGCTTGCTCCTCATGAAATACTGGCAGCCAATGACAGAAGCCAACTGCTAGTAGGCTTGGGGGTGTGGTTTGATGTGGGTGTGTCCTTGCCACCACCAAGACACAACCCACCTATCAGAACACTGCCCTACAGCTGTTTCACCCTACGCAATCACAACAAACAAACCTCCTGCAGGTTCAATACCTGCAGGCATATGTATGGTAAAATACCAGAGGAAGCGTTGAATAGGTCAGTAGCCTACAGAGTCATATGAGAAGAATGCAATAGCTGAACTGATGTAGATATTCTAATCAAAGTGTTGTGATATCTTTCAAAATGTAATAGAAGGTCCATGTAGAATAAACCAACCCTTTACAAAATACCATAGAAGAAGTGTTCCGCTAATATAACAATGTGTACCATTCACCTTTCATTGTAATGTGATTATTGTGGATAGTCTGGTTAATATAATATATTGAACCAAAAAAAATATAAAATGCAACAGGCTAAACCTACCTAATTCTGTTCTCCCCCCTACGACGACCATTGGTGAGCAGGCAAGAAGTGAGCCTGGAGGTGAGGTCTTTGACCAGAGCCCCATTGATGGGCATATCAGTGTAGATCAGCTCCTGGGCCCCTCATCAAAGATACCGGTCGATCACAAAGAACACTGATTACATTGTCAATTGTGGTTGTGATTAGCATGGTGGAGCCCAACCTGATCGCTGTGTTCACGTTTCTATTTCAGTGCAGATATCATGATACCTCCAGCCTCACCTTTATGTGTGAA